>NC_090654.1:195258671-195558671 GCF_040937935.1 Hyperolius riggenbachi
CTGACCAATTTTACCACCTCCATGTAGTATGAGGGCCTACCCACACAATCTGCTCATAGCATTCAATATCTGATGACCCTCATACTACATGGGAGTGGTGACATTGGTCAGTAATTGGCCAATCATAATCTAAAGTGTGTGCCAGCCTCTAGGATTTAACCAGATTATGCAAATTGATCTCAGACAATTTTTTTTTATGTAATTAACGGAACTTTGCACACATTGCAAAGAAGGTTTTTTTTTGGCACCTTGTCAAAGAATTGAAAAAAACATGATATAAAGTAGAATACTTCTTCAAGCTTACTTTTATATTGCAGAATCTGTCTGTTCATTGTGACTCCCTTCTAGCATTTTGAGACCTTGCCTGCAAGGCTGATGCTTGAGTGAGGTCTGATGGGTTACTTGGGACAGTAAAAGGTTATCACTGCTTCTGCAGTTTGCTTACATTACAGCTCAAGGCTGGACACTCAGGCAGCCTTGTAGATGTCTTTGTAGAGCTCACAGAGAGTACAATGGATTAATATCTCTTGGAAGGAGGTACATAACTGCAAACAAAAAATAGGAATGGAAGGACTTTGCAAACAAAAGCAGTGGCCATGTTCTCCTCACAAATGAGGTTCAAAGCTAAGCTATATCATAAGTGGCTTCCACCACAAATTAGTGTGGTAGGGAAAAACATTATGAGCCATTTTAAGAGACTTGAGCTATAAAAAGGGAACCTGTCTGTAAAAGTATAAAGAAAAACTGCACACATGTGATGACCTATGTGGGTATGATTCACAAAGCTTTTTCACCTGTTTTCACCTTATCTATGTTACATTTTTAAGCTCAGAAAGAGCAAAAATATAATATAATTAAAGAGACTCTTTAACTTTAAAGAGTAACTGTCAGGCTGCAGAAGCTAATTTAAACCTCTATTCTCCTGTGTTAAACAGTTTAGAAGGAAGCTCAAAAGCCATTAGTGAAGATAAACATTTCAGTTACCTTTGATGTGTGCTTATCTTAAAGTCTGTTATAGACCCATAAAGACGCAAGCCGCAGCTAAACTGCAAAGCATTCTGGGGCCCTCCCCTCGGCTGCTAATGAGACGGTACAGCAGCTTGTGTAATCAGTCCAGAGCGTAGCACTGATAAATCTCCGGGCAGACTACACTGCAGGAGTCAGCTATTGTTCCTAGCCACATGGCTCATTAATATTCACTGCACACCGTGTTGTTCAAGAACGAGCTTATCTGTGATCAGAAGCAGGCAGGACATGACGACACATTTGGCTTCACAAACATGGAGCCTGCCATGAGCTGTCAGGAGCATCTATCTCTGCATATACTATATACAAATTCTGTGAAATCCAAACGTGGACAGTGAAATGCATATGTAATGTAAGTACAGCCAATCTTTAGCTACTGATATATGTGTTTATTTTCTCTGAGACCCTATACCTAACAGCTCCTCTTTAAAAAAAAACCCTCTGGGGGATACTTACCTCAGGAGGGGGAAGCCTCAGGGTCTCAATGAGGTTTCCCCGACCACTGAAGACAGCAGGAATTCAGGCTGGCTTCCCCGAAACCCCCCACCCCCACAAGCTAAGATTTATTTACATCTCCGGGATCCAGCGCAGTCCCAGTAGCGACTCTTCCTTCAGGTGAGGCGGAAATAGCCAAACCCCATCGGATCCGCTCTACTACGCAGACGCAAAAGACTCGCGCCTGCTCAGTAGAGCGGATCCGATCTGGTTCGGCTATTTTCGCCTTAACTCAAACAGAAAGCCGCTAGTGCACCTGCGCAGGATCGCGGTAAGGAAATATTTACCTCTGGCCAAGTTGTACTCCAACTAGATAACCTAAACACACTGCTACTAGGTATGAATGTTGTATACTACCCCACCTCTTGTCCCCCCTCCCCCCATTCCTTATATTGTAAGCTTGCAATGGTCGGGCTCTCTCACTCTTTTCTGTCTTGAAATTTGGTACACATTTATTCATATTAATTTTGACACTGTCATTACCAATTCTGTGTTTTGTACCAACTCTGTATTTCATATATGGCTGTTGTAACGATTGGTGTAGCAACACAGATGTCTGATTATGTGTGATCTGCAGAATCACCAATAATACAGACGTTATACCTGATTATGTGGTGATCTGCAGTATCACCAATAATACAAGTATAGCTAGTAACCAATGAGGAATGTAGTGCTTGGTGTAACAGTAACAGACTATTTCAACTGGATCTCACCAGAGGAGCTGGTGAGTATAATAACACCGTAACAGATAAGTTATGACTTAACCTCACCAGAGGAGCTGGTGGGTACAATGGTAACAACTAGTAACTAGAACTCACCAGAGGAGCTGGTGGGTACAATGGTAACAACTAGTAACTAGAACTCACCAGAGGAGCTGGTGGGTACAATGGTAACAACTAGTAACTAGAACTCACCAGAGGAGCTGGTGAGTACTATTGAACACTGTAGCTGATTAGTTTGGCGTAACCTCACCAGAGGAGCTGGTGGGTACTATCAGGACACAATAACTGATAGTTTGGCGTAACCTCACCAGAGGAGCTGGTGGGCACTATCAGAGGAACACCTCACCAGTGACAAGGGCTCCCTGGTGAGTAGCGAGGTCAGACAGGCTAAGATCAGTAACGGGAACGAGCAGGCACAGTACAGAATCAACAGGCAAGAGAATAGTATAATATCAGGCAGGGTTCAGCAACAGAGTCAGATGGGCAGATGTACAGAAACGATAAGCAAGAGCAGAGTCGGTGGGTAGCAAGAGTCATACACAGAATATCAATAACAGTATACAATATATCCTAGTCTTGTGTGAAATCCCTGGTTTCCTCCCAGATCAAAGCACACCAGATACTATCTAAGGTCTGAGCGCTAGCACATAAGTATTCGCAACAGCAGACAAGTTGCGAGTGAACAGAGAAGGCTTATGAAGCAGGGGAGACCCACGGCGGCGCTCACCACAATCAGCCAATCCGGAAAGCCGTGCGTCTTCCTCTGATGTCAGCCGACCAGCTGGTCAGCTGACGCGCCTCCTCCCCGCATAAAGGTCCTGTCTCCGCGAGCGCCCGCGCGATACAGCAACTCTATGTGCAAATGGCAGCTACGTCCTCGGCGTACTAGACGCCAGAGACACGAGCGATGTCACCGAACAAAAAGGCAAGGCGGCTGCGGAAACACCCTACGTGTCCGCAGCCGCCATAACTGCGAATGTTACAGCTGTACACTGTTGTCTGTATTATTTTATACCCCATGATTGTTTCTTACTTACTGTGCAACGCTATGGAATATGTTGGCGCTAAATGATTCAATGATAATAATAATCTATCTAAAATAATAATTCTGATGACTACAGCCTCCAGAGATGCACCACAGCACAAAGACAGCTCCGGAGTAATCCTGGTGAAATCACAACATGGCATTGACTCTTCTAAGAGCGGTGTTCAAACTGCAGTGGTGCACCTGTGGGACCCCTGGAAGAGGTGATGTCCTCCACCCAGCTCCTCAATCACAGAGGGGTCTACAGAGGAGGTGGGCAGTCGAGGTAGCCTAACAGACGGTCACCTCTCCTCGCTGTAGGCCATCAGAGGAAAGTGGATGACTCCACATTTTTACAGCAGCAGGAAGCTCACACATTTTTATTTGATTTCATTCAAACTAAATATATAAATGACCAGTGCACCATGTATAGATGCAATCAAATATATTGTGATTAGCTTTCGTCAGCAAATTGTGAGAACAGAGAAGTCTACAGCATCAGGCTAATTAATATACAAAGCAATTGATATCATATAATAAAGCAACATAATGTAGAGCTATATACAATGGTCTCATACAGTGGTGTATATCTTACGGCAAGCAGGCGATGTTTGGCCACTTCGCGATCTGGCTGGCCACTTGTTAGAAATGACATTTATTCCTGAAAGATTAATGTCTTTTCCTGCAGGCACATATAACAGAACTTAGTGAATTGAATGGAATTAAGCCGGCGGCAATCTAACAGATCAAGCCGCCGGCTTCTGCTCTGCCTCCTCTCCTCCCCCCTGCCTCCCTCTCTCCTACGAGCAGCCGGGGGGGGGGGGGACATGCGTGTCCCAGAGAGTCGTTCGTGGCTGCAGGGAAAGCAGAGCGGGGAGGCTGCAGACATCGCTTCTGCCAGCACCCGCTCTGCAGGAACGAACGGCAGGATTCCCTGCCGCGATGAACGACTCTGGGGGGAGACGCATGTCCCCGCCGGCTGCCCAGTATAGGAGAAAGGCAGGGGGGAGGAGAGCGAGCTGAAGCCGGCGGCTTGATCTGTTACATTGCCGCCGGCTTAATTCCATTCAATTCACTAAGTTTTGTTACATTTGCCCGCAGGAAAAAGACATTAATCTTTCAGGAATAAATGTCATTTCTAACATTGGCCGCCGCGCTGCGGCCACTTCGCACATTGGCTGGCCAGAACCCAAGATGGCCAGCCAGAATGCGAAGTGGCCAAACTTCGGGTCCTGGCTGTAACATATACAAAATTAGATCACTCATAGATGTGGCTTATGAACATATATCTTCAAAGAGCAGCAGGATAATACGGTAGTCCTTATATTAGTACACAAGGAGCCAGTGTGAACAAAGCATAAATGTCCAATCATGAACCAGGCAGAGTGATCATTCAATAATGCAATCCAAGCACCCTGACAGCACTGTTTCGGATTACTACCTTTTTCAAAGGGTAAAGGATTCTCCTCTGGCTGCTGATTGGATTGCATTATTGACTGATCATTCTGCTTTGTTCATGATTGGACATTTATGCTTTGTGCTTTGTTCGCACTGGCTCCTTGTGTACTAATATAAGGACTATTATCCAGCTGCTCTTTGAAGATATATGTTCATGAGCCAAATCTATGAGTGATCTAATTTTGTATACACCACTGTATGAGACCATTGCATATAGCTGAACATTATGTTGCTTTAATATATATTGATTGCTTTGTATATTTTTTTTAAGCCTGTATATTGATTTGTACTCCTACTAGATAAACTAAACACACTGCTACTAGGTATGAATGTTGTATATACTACCCCACCTCTTGTCCCCCCTCCCCCCATTTCCTTATATTGTAAGCTTGCAAGGGCCGGGCTCTCTCACCCTTTTGCTGTCTTGAAATTTGGTACACATTTATTCATATTAACTGTTAAGCTTGGAGGTGTAATCTCCACAGTCAGCATGCAACACATAAGCTGACGTGAAGGAGGTACACACACCAGCACAAGGAATCAGGATATCCCCAGTTTAGTGGAGGAGAGGACTGACTCCAATAGGAGATTGTGGTGCACAGAGCCGGTGCAGATCCGAACAGCCACAAACAACACTTTCGTAATAACGTCTCAGCGCAAAGTAGCGCTGAGCGCATAAACCAGGACTGAGGAGATCAGGACAGGTAGACAGAATGAACGCTTGCTTAACTAGCCACTACTTAGTGACAGCAAGCGTCCACAATAAGACAGACTGGAATGAGGCAGCCAATGCGTTTGCAGCGATGGCGTGCCTCACAAAGACAGGACAAGATAGTCAGGAAATAGCATGATCAAGATAGATGAACGTAACACAGACAAATATACAATAAGTATGTTTTCCTAGCGTATTACAATTACAGCTATCAATGAAACTATTTGTAACGTCTGACTAACATATGTATATATCGGCAATGAACCGATATATGACATAAGCAGAAACACTGACTAGCACTGGAGCAATACAGGGAACAGGACTCAGAAGGATTCGCTATCTCTTCGCAGAGATGAACGCAATCCACAAACGGTAACAGGACAGAATTCAGAAGGATTCGTTATCTCCTCGCAGAGATGAACGCAATCCACAAACAGGACCAGGAGCAGGATACTAGCTCAGCACGGGTGCTCACGATACGCGCAAACTACCAAAACGTGCTGGAAGGCTGACTAACTGAACACAGGAAATAAACAGTTCGTGTACGTATATATCAGCGACACTGATGTATCAACGTAACACGAATACAAGGAAAATAACAAAAATGCGCAAGTATGCGTATATATTGGCGATGAACCAATATATGACACAAGACAAGCAGAGTAACAACTTCTAGAACAAGAGCAGAACTAGGAGGACTCGCTGACCCCTTCGCAGGAGTCAGCGCAGTCCACACGGACTAGGAACGAGGTGGGGCACGAGCAGAGTAACAGACAGAATCTGAGACTATGGTAGCCCATCAAGCATTGCAGGAAGCAGTTCTTTATACTGAGGTCATCCAATGGGAGCAGACCTGCAGATTCCCACACAAGTGAATGGTAATTAATCACAGGCTGACTGCAGGAAAAGGCAGACAATGATATGCAGCCTGCAGGAAAGGGATTGCCCCTCCATTGCAGCAGACAATGTTTGTTTACACAAAAGCATATTAAACTGTCATTAACTTCAGAGCGACTGCAGATGGAATCAGCAACTAGTTTAAGTGCAAACCAAACTATGCAAGAAAATGCATGTAATGACATCAGAACTGCTTGGGTTGCAATACCACTGCAGCCAGCAGTAAACGCTGCAGACATGATCATAACATTACCCCCCCCCCCCCCCCCCCTTAAAAGCGGATACCAGACGCTTTTCAAAACTGAAATTCCCAACAAAACAATCTGACTGATAATTCATGATGACCGGGACAGCCCGGCAAGACCAAATTCCAGAATCAGTTCCCCCCAAGACTGGACCCATCAGAACCAGAACCTACAGAACCATGCCCGTCAGCACTACAAGCTTCAGTGTGACACCCATCAGAACCACGACTTCCAGAAAAAAAAAACCAGAAACTCTCTGAGCGATACCCACCGCCTTCCAGGGACTGTCCAAAAACGCCAAAGCCTTTGCAATGCCCACCGGAACTGTCCTTACCAACACAAAACCCACTGTTGAACCAGTCCAAGGTACCAGGACAAGTTTCCTCAGAGATCTCCCAGAACACTTGGAAGCTCCAAAGAGATCCCCACAGGTCAGAACGCCCCTTAGGCTCACATGGAGAACTATCAAGAACCCCTATGGAACCCAGGGCAACACTAGAGTCAGGGTCACAAGGACAAACATCAAGATCAGGGCTTTTAGGGACCAGAACCATCTCCGGGCATGCAGGCCAACCGGCAACATCAGAACATGTCTCCACTAGGGAAGCATGTGAGCACGCTAACACAGACACACTTGGGCACTCTGGCATACGAAGCACATCTGGGCACACCGGCACAAGAGAGACTTCTGGGCATGTCAAGGAACTGCGAACCTCAAAGTCAGTCAAGACAGGACCGAAACCAGGACTGGGCAAAAAAAAAATCATCATGACTAAACTTCAAAGTTACTGCATTCTCACTAAAAAATGCAGGATCAGACTTAGATGTCTCTGATTCCAGCAAGGTTATTAACAAATCATGTTCAGGGGCATTTACAAGACAGGACAAATCTTCTGATGTATGCACCGAACTAGACAGGGTTCCCATAACTTCTTCCGGACTAGACAGAGACTCATCAAATACACTGGATTGGAGCTCATGAAGGTCAGCAAAACAAGTCAGTATTGCAGCAATCCCCACTGAACTAGGCAAAACTGAGGAACTCACTGGACAGGAAGGGGACTCTGGAACTTCTGCCACACCGGCCAGAGAACCAGAATTTTCCAGGATACAGGGCTGGGTTTCAGAAACGCTCATTAACCTGGACTGAAATTCTGAGATTTCTATTATTTTTTCCAGCGAGTCAGAATTATCCATGTTACAGGGCAATACTTCTGAAACATTCAGAGGACAGGGCTGAAGTTCCCTGACTACTGTGATATCAGAGAGGGACTCAACATCTTTAGCTAAATCAGACTGTGTACAGGGCAAGGTATCAAAAACGCTTGCTGACAACGACAATGTTTCAATAGCTTCTGCTTCATTGGGCAGAGATTCATCAAGTTTTATTAGAGCAGACTGTAATTCCAAAACAGCTGCTAAACAAGTGAATACTACTGCAACACCCACTGAAGTAAGCAGTGTCTCAGACTCCTCTATTAGAGGATCTGAAGTATCCAAAGTACTGGGTGAAGCATAAGACTCTGCGACCACAGCTTCACTGGACAGGATCACTGAACAGGCCATATCGCAGGGCAAAACCATGGAAGCACCTGCTGGACAGCATAATGATTCTGTGACCTGAGCTTCATTGGGAAGATCTACTGCACAATTCATGGTACAGGGCAAATTTACTGGAACATTTTCTGAACAAGGTAATAATTCTACGATTTCAGGTTCACATAGCAGATGCTCTGAGCTATTCACGAAACTAGAGCGAGGTGTAGGGACAGGAAGATCAAGACACAATGTTTGTGCATCTAAATCCCTATTCAATTGTAAAATTGGGAAATTCAGATGCTGGGGTTCTGAGGTTTCTAGACAGGATTGCTGGGACTCAGAAACTAATGTAGTGCATCTATTGGCATCTGCTGGATCAGACAGGAGTTGAACTTTATTAACACAGGTAAATTCTACAGAAGTGTTTGCAGAGGCAGGCAAAGATTTTCTAATGTCTGTTTCACTGAACAAAGACTCATGAGTACTGGCTAGGCTGGACTCAGAAGTCAGCAGGACCTCTGGGTCCTCTGCTGAGAAATTTGTGCAGGGCAAGGTTAAGGAAGTATTAGTAATTTCTGTCTTACTGGGAAGTAACACTGAGTTATCCATGGTACAGGGTGGAATTACAGGAACTTCAATTTCACACAACAGGAGCTCTGAATCACTCGCTGAATCAGCCAAAGGTGCTGAAACAGGCGAGTCCTCAAGAACTGAGGAAGTGGAATAATTTCCAATTGACAGTGTGTCTTCCCTGGTATCAACTGATTGAATCGCATAAAAATCGTCCAAAATCATTCTCCACACATCGATCAATGGAGCCACAAAGTCATACCCACACACACCAGTCTTTATTAGGTTATAAGCCGACTTAATGCATGCATTCAATACTAATTCACTTTTTGCACTGTAAAACTGACAAAATGAACCTGCATCTTTCTTCCATTCATAGACCAGGGCTTCCATCTCTCCTTTCTCAAATGGAGGATCCCATGCATATTTAACAGCTGAGCATTCAGGTTGATCCCAGTTTGCAAATGTGTTAGTGGCAGAAACATACATTGGGTTATTTAGCAGGCGATTGGCCGATTTCTTATTCCTAAGGATCTCCAATACCTGTAGCAAGTGTTGAACTGTAGTGTAGGCAAATTTCCCTTGCTGCACGAATAAATTGATCTGTTCAATACTCTGTAATATATCTTCATAATCATATTCAGATAATTCATTTAAACAAGAACTTTTATTTTCCCTGGCTAGCAATGAAAGTTCATTAGTAGTTTCATAGGTCCATTTGACTCCCCTGAATGGTGACTGAATTTCATTATCTGCTAATGGCGGAGTCTCATTACAGATCTGATGCGCAGTCGCTAAGGGCAACGACTCCACTGATTGTAACGCTTTTCTTTTGGAGCGCTTACGTTTGGCTTTAGACCCTGCTGCCTTAGGTGATTTATTCAAAGCAGAAGAAAAGTTATCAGAACAATTATCTGCTTGCTGATTATTTTTGTAAGCAGTAGAAGGAGCAGCTGATTGGCAAGCTGCTAGGAGCTTATCAAAAGGGCTAGGCGAATCGGTTTTGCACAGCCAGTTATGGATCACAAACGCTAGAAATTCCAGTGGTCTCTCTTTTAAATTGGTATGGTTCAAGACATCGTAGGCCCACTGGAACAATCTTCCCTTAAACAAAACATACTAGCTGGGGGGCCCACGTTGAAACAGGAGTATCCTGGAGCTCGGGATTGGCCAGGAACCTGGTACATTCAGAAAAAAACTCATTTTCTGTTTCAGAATTAAGTTTCTCAAATTTCTTAAAGGAACAGGAACCATAACAAACAGTGTCATTTTTGCTGGACACCCCCCCCCCCCCCCTACAATGGGGATCGGTTCAGGGGCTACCATAATGTTAAGCTTGGAGGTGTAATCTCCACAGTCAGCATGCAACACATAAGCTGACGTGAAGGAGGTACACACACCAGCACAAGGAATCAGGATATCCCCAGTTTAGTGGAGGAGAGGACTGACTCCAATAGGAGATTGTGGTGCACAGAGCCGGTGCAGATCCGAACAGCCACAAACAACACTTTCGTAATAACGTCTCAGCGCAAAGTAGCGCTGAGCGCATAAACCAGGACTGAGGAGATCAGGACAGGTAGACAGAATGAACGCTTGCTTAACTAGCCACTACTTAGTGACAGCAAGCGTCCACAATAAGACAGACTGGAATGAGGCAGCCAATGCGTTTGCAGCGATGGCGTGCCTCACAAAGACAGGACAAGATAGTCAGGAAATAGCATGATCAAGATAGATGAACGTAACACAGACAAATATACAATAAGTATGTTTTCCTAGCGTATTACAATTACAGCTATCAATGAAACTATTTGTAACGTCTGACTAACATATGTATATATCGGCAATGAACCGATATATGACATAAGCAGAAACACTGACTAGCACTGGAGCAATACAGGGAACAGGACTCAGAAGGATTCGCTATCTCTTCGCAGAGATGAACGCAATCCACAAACGGTAACAGGACAGGATTCAGAAGGATTCGTTATCTCCTCGCAGAGATGAACGCAATCCACAAACAGGACCAGGAGCAGGATACTAGCTCAGCACGGGTGCTCACGATACGCGCAAACTACCAAAACGTGCTGGAAGGCTGACTAACTGAACACAGGAAATAAACAGTTTGTGTACGTATATATCAGCGACACTGATGTATCAACGTAACACGAATACAAGGAAAATAACAAAAATGCGCAAGTATGCGTATATATTGGCGATGAACCAATATATGACACAAGACAAGCAGAGTAACAACTTCTAGAACAAGAGCAGAACTAGGAGGACTCGCTGACCCCTTCGCAGGAGTCAGCGCAGTCCACACGGACTAGGAACGAGGTGGGGCACGAGCAGAGTAACAGACAGAATCTGAGACTATGGTAGCCCATCAAGCATTGCAGGAAGCAGTTCTTTATACTGAGGTCATCCAATGGGAGCAGACCTGCAGATTCCCACACAAGTGAATGGTAATTAATCACAGGCTGACAGCAGGAAAAGGCAGACAATGATATGCAGCCTGCAGGAAAGGGATTGCCCCTCCATTGCAGCAGACAATGTTTGTTTACACAAAAGCATATTAAACTGTCATTGGGCTCTATTCATAAAAAAGTTGTGGCGAAAAAACTCCTGGAGGGAAAATACCGCAGCGGTATTTTACACTTCTGGGTGGTCATTCAAAAAAATCTTGCCAGCTGCGATGCAAGAGCGGAGATCTCCCGCTGAAAGCTGGCGGTAAGCTGTCGGAAGGCATGCGGAAACACTTCAGCCGGCAGAGTCCCTCCGTGCACTGCTCTCTCTGGGAGGTCTGTCCCATTCACTTGTATGTAATCCGCAAAATCAGAGGAAGCTGTATTTCCCGTCCACATACCGCTTCCTCTAAACTTCATGAATGGCCATTTTGTTACTTTTTTCTAGATAAATCTAGAAAAACACTGGAGAGGGCGGAAATTTCTCGCTCTGCTGGGGGATTGTAGATTTTCATCCGGGAACAGCTTTTATGAATGCCCACTTTGCTAAATGGACGGGAAAATCCGCTGTTTTGAGCGGAAAACGTGCGGTAAGGTTTTATGAATAGAGCCCATTAACTTCAGAGCGACTGCAGATGGAATCAGCAACTAGTTTAAGTGCAAACCAAACTATGCAAGAAAATGCATGTAATGACATCAGAACTGCTTGGGTTGCAATACCACTGCAGCCAGCAGTAAACGCTGCAGACATGATCATAACATTAACTATTTGACATTCCTGGACGTAAAACTCACATCCAGGAAGCCATGTGCGCTCCTGCGCGTTCCCGCGGCCGATCGCGCGCGTGCTCGTGCGCTCCCGGCCCGCGGTTTGTTAGCCAGCGAATCAGTGAATCGGGCAACGGTGCCCGATCACTGATTCCTCTCCCCCGCAGAAAAAGCGACAGCTTCTCTCGGAAGCCTAGCTTTTTCTGCTTCCTATTTCCCCTACGTCGCTCTAAGCGTACGTGTTACGCTTAGAGTGACGTCACTGTAAACAAACTCATGGCTGCCATCTTGTGGCCAAAAAGTAAACTACAGCTAAATGTTAAATAAAAATACACATATTTACTAAAAAAAATACAATTTAAATCCCACCCTCCCAAAATACCCACATAAAATGTTTAATTGAAAAAAAAACAAAAAAACATTACAATTAAAAAAAAAAAAAAAAACACAAATATTTACCTAAGGGTCTAAACTTTTAAATATCTATGTAAAGATGAAATATTTCCATTTTTTTTAAATTATTAGCTTGTAAATAGTGATGAATGCAAAACGGAAAAAAATGCACTTTTATTTCCAAATAAAATATTGTCGCCATACATTATGATAGGGACATAATTTAAACGGTGTAATAACCGGGACATATGGGCATATACAATACGTGAGCTTTAATTATGGAGGCATGTTTTAATTTAAAACTATAATTGCCGAAAAGTGAGAAATAATGATTTTTGCCGTTTTTTTCTTATACTTCCTTTTAAAATGCATTTACAGTAAAGTGGCTCTTAGTAAAATGTACTCCCCAAAGAAAGCCTAATTGGTGGCGGAAAAAACAAGATATAGATCAGTTCATTGTGATAAGTAGTAATAAAGTTATAGGCTAATGAATGGGAGGTGAACATTGCTCGGACGCATAAAGTGAAAAACGACTGCATGCGAACTGGCTAATTTTGACACTGTAATTACCAATCTGTATTTTGTACCAACTCTGTATTTCATATATGGCTGTACACTGTTGTCTGTATTATTTTATACCCCATGATTGTCTATGGTCTACAGAGGAGGTGGGCAGTCGAGGTAGCCTAACAGACGGCCACCTCTCCTCGCAGTAGGCCATCAGAGCAAAGTGGATGACTCCACATTTTTACTGCAGTAGGAAGCTCACACATCTTTATTTGATTTCATTCAAACTAAATATATAAAAAACAATGACCAGTGCACCATGTATAGATGCAATCAAATATATTGTGATCAGCTTTCGTCAGCAAATTGTGAGAACAGAGAAGCATACAGCATCAGGCTAATCAATATACAAAGCAATTGATATCATTTAATAAAGCAACATAACGTACAGCTATATACAATGGTCTCATACAGTGGTGTATACAAAATTAGATCACTCACAGATGTGACTCATGAACATATATCTTCAAAGAGCAGCAGGATAATACGGTAGTCCTTATATTAGTACACAACGAGCCAGTGTGAACAAACCATATATGTCCAATCATGAACCAGGCAGAGTGATCAGTCAATAATGCAATCCAAGTACCCTGACAGCACTGTTTCGGATTACTATCTTTTTCAAAGGGTAAAGGATTATCCTCTTTGGCTGCTGATTGGATTGCATTATTGGCTGATCATTCTGCTTTGTTCATGATTGGACATTTATGCTTTGTGCTTTGTTCGCACTTGCTCCTTGTGTACTAATATAAGGACTTTTATCCAGCTGAATTTTGAAGATATATGTTCATGAGCCAAATCTATGAGTGATCTAATTTTGTATACACAACTGTATGAGACCATTGCATATAGCTGTACATTATGTTGCTTTAATATATGATATTGATTGCTTTGTATATTGATTAGCCTGTATATTGATTTGTACTCCTTCTAGATAACCTAAACACACTGCTACTAGGTATGAATGTTGTATACTACCCCATCTCTTGTCCCCCCTCCCCCCATTTCCTTATATTGTAAGCTCGCAAGGGCCGGGCTCTCTCACCCTTTTCTGTCTTGAAATTTGGTACACATTTATTCATATTAATTTTGACATTGTCATTACCAATTCTGTGTTTTTTACCAACTCTGTATTTCGTATATGGCTGTATACCGTTGTCTGTATTATTTTATACCCCATGATTGTTTCTTACTTTGTGCAACGCTATGGAATATGTTGGCGCTAAATTATTAAATGATAATAATAATAATAATAATCTATCTAAAATAAAAATTCTGATGACTACAGCTCCCAGAGGTGCACCACAGCACAAAGACAGCTCCGGAGTAATCCTGGTGAAATCACAACATGGCATTGACTCTTCTAAGAGCGGTGCTCAAACTGCAGTGGTGCACCTGTGGGACCCCTGGAAGAGGTGATGTCTTCCACCCAGCTCCTCAATCACAGAGGGGTCTACAGAGGAGGTGGGCAGTCGAGGTAGCCTAACAGACGGTCACCTCTCCTCGCTGTAGGCCATCAGAGCAAAGTGGATGACTCCACATTTTTACTGCAGCGGAAGCTCACACATCTTTATTTCATTTCATTCAAACTAAATATATAAATGACCAGTGCACCATGTATAGATGCAATCAAATATATTGTGATTAGCTATCGTCAGCAAATTGTGAGAACAGACAAATAATTATTTCCTCCACTGTATATATATATATATATATATATTATATATATATATATATGTATATATATATATATGTATGTATATATATATGTATGTATGTATATATATATATGTATGTATGTATATATATATGTATGTATGTATATATATATATGTATGTATGTATATATATGTATGTATGTATATATATATATGTATGTATATATATATATGTATGTATATATATATATGTATGTATATATATATATATATATATATATATATATATATATATATATATATATATATATATATATGTATATATATGTATATGTATATATATATATATATGTATATATATATATATATATATATATATATATGTATATATATATATATATATGTATATATGTATATATACAGTGGTGTGAAAAACTATTTGCCCCCTTCCTGATTTCTTATTCTTTTGCATGTTTGTCACACTTAAATGTTTCTGCTCATCAAAAAACGTTAACTATTACACAACTGTATGAGACCATTGCATATAGCTGTACATTATGTTGCTTTAATATATGATATTGATTGCTTTGTATATTGATTAGCCTGATGCTGTACGCTTCTCTGCTCTCACACTTTGCTGAAGAAAGCTGATCACATTTTTTGCATCTATACATGGTGTGCTGGTCTTTATTTTTTATATATTTCTGGCATACTAGGACCCTTGATGGTCTGGTTTACTAGATCAAGCACCCATTTTTGCTATTATTCCTGTTGTTATTCCAGGTGTGCAGACTTTTTTTCTGATTGATTGCTATTCATTCAAACTAAACACATACATTGATTTAGCTTACTTTAAGTTACAAAGCTCTCCACAATCTCTCTCCTTTTTACATCTCCTCACTAGTTTCCAGATACCAACCCAACCACAATCTCAGATCTGCACATGACCCTCTTTTTTTCTCCTCTAGAATCACCTCCTTGCATTCACATATACAAGATTTTTCACATGCTTCACCCCTCCTCTGGAATTCCCTGCCACAACACATCTGTCACTCTCCAACCTGTGATATCTTTAAACGTGTCCTCAAAACTCACTTTTTTCATCAAGTATACACTCTACCTTAGGCCAGTTCTCTTTTGACCTCTGGACAAAATGTACTCCTAATAGATAACCTAAACACACTTCCACTAGGTATGAATGTTGTATTCCCCAAATCTGTTCTCAAGGCCCAGCAACAGTGCATGTTTTGTGGAAATCCACAGGTAAGTAATCAGCTCTGCTGAGACACTAATTACTCCACCTGTGCATGTTTGTGGTTTTCTGCAAAACATGTACTGTTGGTGGGCCTTGAGGACAGGCAGGGGTGCAGCTAAGGTTTTTGTGGCCCCAAGCGGACTGCAGGAAGTGGCCTTATGGGCGTGGCTATTCCGCAGAAAGTGGGCATGGCCATGACATGTGGGTGGAGCGAAAGGGGGGGACGGAGGGTGTTTGAGGCGCGCATAGTGTGCTGTGCCGAAAAATGGGCATGGCCATGACATTGTATGGGCGGAGCGTAACTGTAACCCCACATCAGCAAATATAGCCAACTATGACCATTAAATAATAAATGCAGCAACAGTTACCCCAGACACCAGAAAATAAGCGCAATGTGGGCGACATTTCACCAGAAAACAAACGCAATTTGGGCAACATTTCAGCAGAAAACAAACGCAATTTGGGCAACATTTCAGCAGAAAATGCACGCAATTTGGGCCACGTTTCAGCAAAAAACAAATGCAATTTGGGCAACATTTCAGCAGAAAATAAACGCAATTTGGGCCACATTTTAGCAGAAAACAAACGCAATTTGGGGCACATTCAAGCAGAAAGCAAACACAATTTGGTCCACATTTTAGCAGAAAACAAACGCAATTTGGGCCACATTTTAGCAGAAAGCAAACGCAATTTGGGCCACATTTTAGCAGAAAACAAAAGCAATTTGGGCCACATTTCACCTGCAAAAAAGAATTTACTCACCTGACAGAAGTTCCCTCACCCGGCCGGCCTCTGGGGTGCAGCTCCCCAGACAATCCTCCTTCCTGCATATCTCCCGCGCTGAATTGCATAGCAGGGCTACGGGAAGATGGCGCCCGAAGCCCTGTACTGGAGACACAAATAGTCTCCAGTCCAGGGCTTCGGACGCCATCCTCCCGTAGCCCTGCTCTGCCTGCTGGAAGACTATGCAGGCAGGCTGGAGCGGGGCTGCGGCGCGGACAACAGTGTGACGTCACAATGACGTCATGGAGCTTATGAGGCCCCAAGTGGCTGCTTGGTCTGCTTGGTGCCTGGCGGCGCCCCTGGGAACAGGATTGGGGAGCTCTGTTGTATAATACCCAATAGGCCTGTACGATTTTAGGAAGAATTTAAATTGAGAGATTTCTGTATGAAATCACAATTTCAATTCACGATATCCTTCAAATAAAGCTCTGTTTTCCCTCTGTGCCTGTTTGTTCCCCCTCTGGGTTTCTCTGTACCCCTGTCTCTATTTGTGCACCCTCTGTCACTCTTTGTGCCTCCTTTGTCTTTATCTGTGTCCCCTTTGTGTCTCTCTGTACGCCTGTCTCTCTTTGTGCACCCTCTGTGTCTCTCTCTGTGCCCCCTCTGTGTCTCTCTTTGTGCCTGCTCTGTTTCTCTCTGTGTCTGCTCTGTGCCCTCTCTGTGTCTCTCTAAGTGCCCGCTCTGTGTCTCCTCTGTACTTCTCTATGTGCCCCCTCTGTCCCCCAAACGGCGGCAGTGCTGGACATACCATCCAGCACGAATCCAGCATTGCCCGTCTATCCACTTTGCCTCCTGCATGCCCGGCATACCAGAAAGTATGCCGTGCACAAGATCCAGCAGATGGCGAGAGGACAGACAGCGTTTGACTTGTGTCAGAAGGTATGTTCAACGCTGCAATGAATCCACGTGATTGTAATAATTAGAATAAATTCTGATCACATATCAGGGGTAGGGGTGTCATAAATCCTGTGAAAAATACATAGCACCACAATCCATGTGGCAAAAACCAATAAGGTGCAGAAAAACAGGTGATGGCTATGAAGTAATGACAATACACGCCTTTAATATACATAAATAAAATATATCGCTAACTATCCCTAATTTGTATCTATTTTACGTGTAGGTAATAATGATATCTCATAATCCGCCGATAGGGGTGCCTACCTAATAATGTTTTTCACAGACGTGTCATATCTCTAACGGCCACAAGGTGGAGCTCCAGACACAGTTTCATGTCTCAGATGCGAGCTCAACGCTCTGCTCCGTGATATGCCTGTAGGGAGTAGGCGGGGTCTTGCTGCTATACAGGAATGCCTGGGTAAGGCGGGACAGTGCGGTAGTGATGGGAATTTCGGCTCTTCTCAGAGAATCGGCTCTTCTGAATCGGCTCCCATTAAAGAGCCGGCTCTTACGGCTCTGAATCTTCATTAAATATCACTAGACAGCACTCAGAATCGGAGTAAAAGCCCCGCCCCCGTCTCCATGACAACTCCAAACTGCTTCTCTGAATAGGGCAATCCCTCCTGCTACTGCTCTGCTCCGGCTCATACACTCCTACAAGCTGGAAGAGGAGGACTACATCTCCCAGCATGCCTCAGCGCCCTTTATTACAGCGCAAAGCAGAGTTCTGTGGGGCAGCTGAGGCATCGGCTCTTTTAAAACTGAGAGCCGGCTCTTTCGCGAACGACCCATCACTACAGTGCGGAGAGCTGTCCAGCTCTTGTGCTCAGCAATGTGCTGCCGCCGCTGCTGGTCCTTCCACAGAAATTGTTTACAGTTACCACAGCAACTGGGGTGACACGTGGCTGATGATGCAGTCAGATGATGTACGGCATCCCATCCCCGCGCCCAAAGTGCTGTATCTCGTATTATATATATATATTTCCCGATGCCGATTCTCTGCACCAGGCGGACGTCGACGTCGCTATGTATCTACACATTCAAAAAAAAACAAAACAACATAAACCACTTAGCACACAATAAGGTTAACTCTACCACGGCCACAAGGGGGTGCTGCGGACACAAGTAATGACGTCCTCTTGGCTAACAAACGGGCTGCTGGGCTCCTCGATGCTGCGTGTGATGCTTTAATCGTCCCCGTCTTCTGCCCACAAATGTCGCCGGAGTAGAGACCAGACCAGAAACACATTCATCACCTTCGCCCGCCTGTCGCTCGTGTGTCCGCGGAGGATGTGTTTCCGGCCGGGTAGCTGCCATGCTGTGGATGCCTCGAGCTGGTGACATATGGACACGTGCAGCCTTCTGTGCTGCTCACTGTGGCTCTCACTATTCATGTCAGTTCTCCTATAACTATGCTGCTGACAGTCTAGGATTGTTATATTACTGTGTGTAAACACGTATATAGGGCTTGGATTCTCTTGATGCACTTGTTTTATACTGACCGACCACGACGCTCATAATAAAGTTATTTATAATAGACTGGCACGGCGGGGTAACCTCTTTTTGGACAGTGCAGTGTATCCTGAGAACAACAGTTGTGCATTATATATTAGGGAATTAATTTTATGATTTCTATGCCAGGCATCAATATATATTCTCCCATCTGGTTAAATCTAGAGATCCTGTAGCCACACCTTGATTTGTATTGTACTGTAGGTTTTTGAAATAAAGTAAAGTTTTGCTCAAGATACATCATATACAGTATATAATTACTGAATCTCTTGTTCATTAAGTAGGGATATTGTCCCTGCGTACACTGCCTCAGTGTCTCTGGGTTTGTGCTTCTGCGCATGTGTGCAGCACTGACCGTTGGGACAGGAGGACGGGGCCAGTCAGCGGGCGGCTGTGTGCACGGGCGGACTGCTGCGCGAATGCTCATGCGGCGGTTGCAAGCGCATGCGACGGTAATACACTAGAGCCCGTTTTTAAACGGGCTAAGGTGGCTAGTATATTATAGAACACATTTATTGGATATGATTTATTTGCTCCTTTTTTTCCCTTTAATTTCTTAGCTTAATTTGCGTGAAAACACACTTTTTAAATAAGTGTGCTAAGGGTAAAAACAGACACTTACCTGGGGCTTCTATCAGCCCCCTGTAGCAGTAATGTCCCCCGCTGTCCTCCGATCTGCCGTTCCCTGCCGCCGGCACCGGGCAATTGTTCGTCTAACACAGACGAACAATGCGTGCTCCCGTTTGCGTCATCGGAAGCTTACTGCGCAGTACGGAGGTTTCTTGTACTGCTCCTGCACAGTACGCTTCTGATGACGCGAGCGGAAGCTACAGGTGCATGGATGCGCAGCCGCAGTTGGAAAGCATGCCGCGCTAGACCGGAGAACAGCGGATCTGAGGAGGGTGGCGTGGGACATGACTGCTACAGGGGGCTGATAGAAGTCCTAGGTAAGTGTCTGTTTTTACCCTCAGCACCCACACACAGAACCCCTTTAAATTGTGTCGCATTGTAGTGATTGTGATTTCTATTGGATGGGAGGGGGGGCATTTTACTGTCATTAGCATCTTAAGGTGGCCACTAGCGTTACAATTTGCAGAACAATCGTTTACAAACGATTCTTTGTATGAATGATCGGAAATGATTGTTGGGACCACTAATGGACAAACCCCATACAAAGAATCTGATCAGATTGATGGGACCAATCCAAAAAACAGATGGATTTTACTAACCTGATTGGTTAGGAGATTTTTTCCTTCAGCGTACGTTTCCACTAGAGCAAATCTGCATGCGTTTCCTGCATGCAGATTCGCATAGACAATACAAGTGGATGGGACTGTTGCGGGATACTGTGTAGTTTGTCGTGGAGAAAAAATCTGCACGGCAGAACCATCAGAATTCGCACGCGATTCATCGGTAATGTAACTAAATAGGAAAACCGCAAGCATTTTAGTCTTGCGGTTTTCCCGCCGTTTCCGTGTGCGTTTCCTCTTAAAAACCCATGTCAATGCTTGCCAGCATTGACATGGTTAAAATCGCGTTGTGTAAACCGCGAGTGATTCCGCGTGAAAATCCGCATCGAAATGGCAACGAAACCACAATCACATGCGGATTCGTTGTCGCGATTTTCCCGTCGAAATCGCACAGCAGTAGTGGAAATGTACCCTCAGTAGTCACAAACGATCATTTCTAATTGTTCATAAAAGATCGATCAGCAAATTGTATTGTTAGTGGCCACCTTTGCACTCTAATCACTCTCATGTCATCCTTAATGACAGGAGACAATGATTAAAGCGGACCTGAACTCAAAACTCTGGTCTAAAAGAAACGCAACAGCATAATAGCCTTTATAGAAAAAACTTTCTTTGTTACAGCTGATAGAAATCCTAACATAAAACTGCACTGTTTCTACTTCCTGCTTTCATGGAAGCAGGCATTGTTAGCATCCTACACTTTCAAATGAGCTTATCTGCCTTTAGTAGTCAGCTGACACAGGGGAGAGGTCAAATTACAACTTGTGATTAGACACAGATAAGGGGGAATTAGGCTAAACTCTCTAAATAATGTACAGTGTGCATTTCTATGTTTTCCTTGTGTCCTGTGTAAGAGTTCAGGTCCACTTTAAGGTGTAATCACAAGCGCTGGAAAGCTCTCCTAGTGGGTCCCAGGCCTTATGAAGCAGGGATTGGACTGTAAGCTTTGGAGGTAAATGTTTGTGAATTGAAGGATTTAATGCGGAAATTAAAGCGGACCTGAACTCAGAACTTCTTCTCTGCTCTAAGAGATAGGCAACAGCATAATAACCTTTAAAGAAAAACATTTTTGTCACAGCTGATACAAATCCTGCAGTAAATCTGCAGTGTATCTACTTCCAGCTTTCATGGAAGTAAACATATTGTTAACATCCTGTGATTTCAAATGGGCTTATCAACCGTGGTAGTCAGCTGACACAGGGGAGAGATCAAATTACAACATGTGATTTAGACACAGATGAGGGTGGAATTAGACAGCCTAAACTCTTTAAATACATACAGGGTGCATTTTTCCCTTCTGTCCTGTGCAAGAGTTCAGGTCCACTTTAAAGGTTGCCTAAACTGAAATGAATCTAGCCAGTTAAACTTACTTTGGGTGTCTCTCAGTCCGCTGTAGTCCTTCAGGTTCCTCATTGTCGTTGTGCTCTCATCCTTTTAGCAGCTGTGCCCCTCTGAAAGTTGGTCCACTGAGTAAGCACAGAACACCTCCAGCCACAGGAGCACGATCGATGGGGCACACTGCCCAGGGCCGTGCATGCAGGTTTCGGATGGGACAGCTGCTGAGTGGATCACAGCGAGGGACCAGCAGGACAACGGGGCTAGAAGAAATTCTAGGTAAGCTACATTGGCCAGATTTGTTTCACTTTAGTTTTCTTTTAGGATACTTTTACACTTGTGTGCTGTAGTAGTGGTGTGATTTGGAACAATCGCACTGCACCCAAAAAGTTGCACTGCGCGTTATAGCCATGGTGCAACCGATGATAAAATAACACAAATAACACAGCTCTTCAATGAGTCACAGCGTAACACACGGCAGCTTGTGCGTTACTTATGCGGTGCCCGGAACACTTTCATCGCATTTAGTCACACCGCAGGCAGTGTGTTATGCTTTATTGACTTAAATGGCCACTGGGGCGATCTGTGGTCAGGGAGAGTACGGGCACGTAATGTCAGGGCAGCCATCAGGGGGGACCACTGACACTGCAGTGAGGGGCCCAGGGCTTCTGGGGGCCCTGGGCCCCCCAAAGCACTGGAAGGGCCGCATGTGCTGGCTGCGGGCCTGTGGCTCACTAACCAGCACACCACGTTCCAGCACTGAGAGAAGAGTGACATCAATTATATATATGAAGTGGCCTAAGCTTTGAAACCTGCATTATGGCCTCTTTTTCATGGGCAGTTGAACTGTGTGCTCAGCAAGCAGTTGTCAGGTAGCAGGAAGCAGTTCTGAGAGTTTGAGAGACATTTCACTGCCTATCAACTGCCCATGGAAAAAAAGCCTTAAGCCTGGTACACACTTTCAATTATGATTGACCAATCACTGACCAATTTTACCTCCTCCATGTAGTATGAGGATCAACAGATATTGAATAAGATGAGCAGATTTTAGTTAAACTCTCGTACTACATGGGGGTGGTAACATTGGTCAACGATTGGCCCATCATAATTGAAAGTGTGTATCAAGCTTTAGTCTGGTACACATTTTCAATTATGATTGACCAATCACTGACCAATTTTACCACCTCCATGTAGTATGAGGGCCTACCGACACAATCTGCTCATAGCATTTAACATCTGATGACCCTCATACTACATGGGAGTGGTGACATTGGTCAGTAATTGGCCAATCATAATCGAAAGTGTGTACCAGCCTGTAGGATTTAACCAAATTATGCAAATTGATCTCAGACAATGTTTTTTTTTTTAAATGTAATTAACGGAAGTTTGCACACATTGCAAAGAAGGTTTTTTTTGGCACCTTGTCAAAGAATTGAAAAAAACATGATACAAAGTAGAATTCTTCTTCAAGCTTACTTTTATATTGCAGAATCTGTCTGTTCATTGTGACTCCCTTCTAGCATTTTGAGACCTTGCCTGCAAGGCTGATGCTTGAGTGAGGTCTGATGGGTTACTTGGGACAGTAAAAGGTTATCACTGCTTCTGCAGTTTGCTTACATTACAGCTCAAGGCTGGACACTCAGGCAGCCTTGTAGATGTCTTTGTAGAGCTCACAGAGAGTACAATGGATTAATATCTCTTGGAAGGAGGTACATAACTGCAAACAAAAATAGGAATGGAAGGACTTTGCAAACAAAAGCAGTGGCCATGTTCTGCTCACAAATGAGGTTCAAAGCTAAGCTATATCATAAGTGGCTTCCACCACAAATTAGTGTGGTAGGGAAAAACATTATGAGCCATTTTAAGAGACTTGAACTATAAAAAAAAATGTTATAAAGAATGAAAAGGGAACCTGTCTGTAAAAGTATAAAGAAAAACTGCCCACATGTGATGACCTATGTGGGTATGATTCACAAAGCTTTTTCACCTGTTTTAACATTTTTAAGCTCCGAAAGAGCAAAAATATAATATAATTAAAGAGACTCTTTAACTTTAAAAAAAAAAACCCTCTGGGGAATACCTACCTCAGGAGGGGGAAGCCTCAGGGTCTCAATGAGGTTTCCCCGACCACTGAAGACAGCAGGAATTCAGGCTGGCTTCCCCGAAACCCCCCACCCCCACAATCTAAGATTTATTTACATCTCCGGGATCCAGCGCAGGCCCAGTAGCGACTCTTCCTTCAGGTGAGGAGGAAATAGCCAAATCCCATCGGATCCGCTCTACTACGCAGACGCAAAAGACTCGCGCCTGCACAGTAGAGCGGATCCGATCTGGTTCTGCTATTTTTGCCTTAAACCAAACAGAAAGCCGCTAGTGCACCTGTGCAGGATGGCGGTAAGGAAATATTTACCTCTGGCCAGGTTGTACTCCAACTAGATAACCTAAACACACTGCTACTTGGTATGAATGTTGTATACTACCCCACCTCTTGTCCCCTCTCCCCCCATTTCCTTATATTGTAATCTCGCAAGGGCCGGGCTCTCTCACTCTTTTCTGTCTTGAAATTTGGTACACATTTATTTATATTAATTTTGACACTGTCATTACCAATTCTGTGTTTTGTACCAACTCTGTATTTCGTATATGCCTGTATACCGTTGTCTGTATTATTTTATACCCCATGATTGTTTCTTACTTTGTGCAACGCTATGGAATATGTTGGCGCTAAACGATTCAATGATAATAATAATAATAATAATCTATCTAAAATAATAATTCTGATGACTACAGCTTCCAGAGGTGCACCACAGCACAAAGACAGCTCCGGAGTAATCCTGGTGAAATCACAACATGGCATTGACTCTTCTAAGAGCGGTGCTCAAACTGCAGTGGTGCACCTGTGGGACCCCTGGAAGAGGTGATGTCCTCCACCCATCTCCTCAATCACAGAGGGGTCTACAGAGGAGGTGGGCAGTCGAGGTAGCCTAACAGACGTTCACCTCTCCTCGCTGTAGGCCATCAGAGCAAAGTGGATGACTCCATATTTTTACTGCAGCAGTAAGCTCACACAGCTTTATTTGATTTCATTCAAACTAAATATATAAAAAACAATGACCAGTGCACCATGTATAGATGCAATCAAATATATTGTGATCAGCTTTCGTCAGCAAATTGTGAGAACAGAGAAGCGTACAGCATCAGGCTAATCAATATACAAAGCAATCGATATCATATAATAAAGCAACATAACGTACAGCTACATACAATGGTCTCATACAGTGGTGTATACAACATTAGATCACTCATAGATGTGGCTCATGAACATATATCTTCAAAGAGCAGCAGGATAATACGGTAGTCCTTATATTAGTACACAAGGAGCCAATGTGAACAAAGCATAAATGTCCAATCATGAACCAGGCAGAGTGATCAGTCAATAATGCAATCCAAGCACCCTGACAGCACTGTTTCGGATTACTACCTTTTTCAAAGGGTAAAGGATTCTCCTCTTTGGCTGCTGATTGGATTGCATTATTGACTGATCATTCTGCTTTGTTCATGATTGGACATTTGTGCTTTGTTCGCACTTGCTCCTTGTGTACTAATATAAGGACTTTTATCCAGCTTATCTTTGAAGATATATGTTCATGAGCCAAATCTATGAGTGATCTAATTTTATATACAGCACTGTATGAGACCATTGCATATAGCTGTACATTATGTTGCTGTAATATATGATATTGATTGCTTTGTATATTGATTAGCCTGTATATTGATTTGTACTCCTACTAGATAACCTAAACACACTGCTACTAGGTATGAATGTTGTATATACTACCCTACCTCTTGTCCCCCCTCCCCCCATTTCCTTATATTGTAAGCTCGCAATGGTCGGGCTCTCTCACCCTTTTCTGTCTTGAAATTTGGTACACATTTATTAACCACTTTACCCCCAGCGGTACGAATTTCTCCGTCCCTTTTTTCCCCCCTAAAAAAACAGGGACGGAGAAATCTGTACCTTCCGCGCTACCGCCGCTGTCTGCGCGCACCCGCCGCTCGTGCACGCCGCCGCCCGCTCGCCCGGAGATCAATGAACGGGAAAATCCATTCCCGTTCGTTGATCTAGCCCCCGCAATGATCTGCTGCTTCTTTCAGAAACAGCGAGATCATTGTGAGTCTCCCAGCCTCCTACTGCTTCCTGTAAGCGTCCTTCCGGACGCTTACAGGTCGCATGTAAACAAACACTCTGTGGCCATCTTGTGGCCAAATAGTAAACTACACCCTAAAAGCATTTTACATATACAAACATTACATTTACACAATAAATTAACTCATTACCTCCCACACTCCCCAATTTTTTTTTTTTTTTTGTAATTTAAAAAAAAAAAAAAAATACAATAAAAAAAAAACATAAATAGTTACCTTAGGGACTGAACTTTTTAAATATTTATGTCAAGAGGGTATAACACTGTTACTTTATAAACTGCGGGCTTGTAATTAGGGATGGATGCAAAACTGAAAAAAATGCACCTTTATTATCAAATAAAATATTGTCGCCAAACATTGTGATAGGGACATCATTTAAATGGTTTTATAACCGGGACAAATGGGTTAATACATTTCATGGGTTTTAAACTAAAAACTATAATGGCCGAAAACTGAAAAATAATAATTTTTTCCCACATTTTTTCCTATTTCCCCATTAAAACACATTTAGAATAAAATAATTCTTGGCATAATGTCCCACCTAAAGAAAGCCTAATTGGTGGCGAAAAAAACAAGATATAGTTCATTTCATTGGGATAAGTAATAATAAAGTTATAGACGAATGAATGGAAGGAGCGCTGAAAGGTGAAAATTGCTCTGGTGGTCAGGGGGTAAAACCCCTCAGTGGTGAAGTGGTTAATATTAATTTTGACACTGTCATTACCAATTCTGTGTTTTGTACCAACTCTGTATTTCGTATATGGCTGTATACCGTTGTCTATATTATTTTTTGCCCCATGATTGTTTCTTACTTTGTGCAACGTTATGGAATATGTTGGCGCTAAATTATTAAATGATAATAATAATAATTATCTATCTAAAATAATAATTCTGATGGCTACAGCTTCCAGAGGTGCACCACAGCACAAAGACAGCTCCGGAGTAATCCTGGTGAAATCACAACATGGCATTGACTCTTCTAAGAGCGGTGCTCAAACTGCAGTGGTGCACCTGTGGGACCCCTGGAAGAGGTGATGTCCTCCACCCAGCTCCTCAATCACAGAGGGGTCTACAGAGGAGGTGGGCAGTCGAGGTAGCCTAACAGACGGTCACCTCTCCTCGCTGTAGGCCATCAGAGCAAAGTGGATGACTCCACATTTTTACTGCAGCAGGAAGCTCACACAGCTTTATTTGATTTCATTCAAACTAAATATATAAATGACCAGTGCACCATGTATAGATACAATCAATAATATTGTGATTAGCTTTCGTCAGCAAATTGTGAGAACAGAGAAGCGTACAGCATCAGGCTAATCTATATACAAAGCAATCGATATCATATAATAAAGCAACATAATGTACAGCTATATACAATGGTCTCATACAGTGGTGTATACAACATTAGATCAATCATAGATGTGGCTCATGAACATATATCTTCAAAGAGCAGCAGGATAATACGGTAGTCCTTATATTTGCACACAAGGAGCCAGTGTGAACAAAGCATAAATGTCCAATCATGAACCAGGCAGAGTGATCAGTCAATAATGCAAT
The DNA here is from genome assembly GCF_040937935.1 of Hyperolius riggenbachi. Classification (NCBI taxonomy): domain Eukaryota; kingdom Metazoa; phylum Chordata; class Amphibia; order Anura; family Hyperoliidae; genus Hyperolius; species Hyperolius riggenbachi. Next base: position 195,286,003 of record NC_090654.1, read on the forward strand.
CCAAGTACCCTGACAGCACTGTTTCGGATTACTACCTTTTTCAAAGGGTAAAGGATTCTCCTCTGGCTGCTGATTGGATTGCATTATTGACTGATCATTCTGCTTTGTTCCTGATTGGACATTTATGCTTTGTGCTTTGTTCGCACTGGCTCCTTGTGTACTAATAAAAGGACTATTATCCAGCTGCTCTTTGAAGATATATGTTCATGAGCCAAATCTATGAATGATCTAATTTTGTATACACCACTGTATGAGACCATTGCATATAGCTGTACATTATGTTGCTTTAATATATGATATTGATTGCTTTGTATATTGATTAGCCTGATGCTGTACGCTTCTCTGTTCTCACAATTTGCTGATGAAAGCTGATCACAATTTTTGCATCTATACATGGTGTGCTGGTCATTATTTTTTATATATTTCTGGCATACTAGGACCCTTGATGGTCCGGTTTACTAGATCAAGCACCCATTTTTGCTATTGTTCCTGTTGTTATTCCAGGTGTGCAGACTTTTTTTCTGATGGATTGCTATTCATTCAAACTAAACACATACATTGATTTAGCTTACTTTAAGTTACAAAGCTCTCCACAATCTCACTCCTTTTTACATCTCCTCACTAGTTTCCAGATACCAACCCAACCACAATCTCAGATCTGCACATGGCCCTCTTTTTTTCTCCTCTAGAATCACCTCCTTGCATTCACATATACAAGATTTTTCACATGCTTTACCCCTCCTCTGGAATCCCCTGCCACAACACATCTGTCACTCTCCAACCTGTGATATCTTTAAACGTGCCCTCAAAACTAACTTTTTTCATCAAGTATACACTCTACCTTAGGCCAGTTCTCTTTTGACCTCTGGGCAAAATGTACTCCTACTAGATAACCTAAACACACTTCCACTAGGTATGAATGTTGTATTCCGCAAATCTGTTCTCAAGGCCCAGCAACAGTGCATGTTTTGTGGAAATCCACAGGTAAGTAATCAGCTCTGCTGAGACACTAATTACTCCACCTGTGCATGTTTGTGGTTTTCTGCAAAACATGTACTGTTGGTGGGCCTTGAGGACAGGCAGGGGTGCAGCTAAGGTTTTTGTGGCCCCAAGCGGACTGCAGGAAGTGGCCTTATGGGCGTGGCTATTCCGCAGAAAGTGGGCATGGCCATGACATGTGGGTGGAGCGAAAGGGGGGATGGAGGGTGTTTGAGGCGCGCGTAGTGTGCTGCGCCGAAAAATGGGCATGGCCATGACATTGTATGGGCGGAGCGTAACTGTAACCCCACATCAGCAAATATAGCCAACTATGACCATTAAATAATAAATGCAGCAACAGTTACCCCAGACACCAGAAAATAAGCGCAATGTGGGCAACATTTCACCTGAAAAAAAACGCAATTTGGGCAACATTTCAGCAGAAAACAAACGCAATTTGGGCAACATTTCAGCAGAAAATGCACGCAATTTGGGCCACATTTCAGCAAAAAAAACAAATGCAATTTGGGCAACATTTCAGCAGAAAATAAACGCAATTTGGGCCACATTTTAGCAGAAAACAAACGCAATTTGGGCCATATTTTAGCAGAAAACAAGCGCAATGTAGGCAAAATTTTAGCAGAAAACAAGCGCAATTTGGGCCACATTTTAGCAGAAAGCAAACACAATTTGGGCCACATTTTAGCAGAAAACAAACGCAATTTGGGCCACATTTCAGCAGAAAGCAAACACAATTTGGGCCACATTTTAGCAGAAAACAAATGCAATTTGGGCCACATTTTAGCAGAAAGCAAACGCAATTTGGGCCACATTTTAGCAGAAAACAAACGCAATTTGGGCCACATTTTAGCAGAAAACAAAAGCAATTTGGGCCACATTTCACCTGCAAAAAAGAATTTAATCAATTGACAGAAGTCCCCTCACCCGGCCGGCCTCTGAGGTGCAGCTGCCCAGACGATCCTCCTTCCTGCATATCTCCCGCGCTGAATTGCATAGCAGGGCTACGGGAAGATGGCGCCCGAAGCCCTGTACAAATAGTCTCCAGTACAGGGCTTTGGGCGCCATCCTCCCGTAGCCCTGCTCTGCCTGCTGGAAGACTATGCAGGCAGGCTGGAGCGGGGCTGCGGCGCGGACAACAGTGTGACGTCACAATGACGTCATGGAGCCTATGAGGCCCCAAGTGGCTGCTTGGTCTGCTTGGTGCCTGGCGGCGCCCCTGGGAACAGGATTGGGGAGCTCTGTTGTATAATACCCAATAGGCCTGTACGATTTTAGGAAGAATTTAAATCGAGAGATTTCTGTATGAAATCACAATTTCAATTCACGATATCCTTCAAATAAAGCTGTTTTCCCTCTGTGCCTGTTTGTTCCCCCTCTGGGTTTCTCTGTCCCCCTGTCTCTCTTTGTGCACCCTCTGTCTCTTTTTGTGCCTCCTTTGTCTTTATCTGTGTCCCCTTTGTGTCTCTCTGTACGCCTGTCTCTCTTTGTGCACCCTCTGTGTCTCTCTCTGTGCCCCTTCTGTGTCTCTCTTTGTGCCTGCTCTGTGTCTGCTCTGTGCCCTCTCTGTGTCTCTCTAAGTGCCCGCTCTGTGTCTCCTCTCTACCTCTCTATGTGCCCCCTCTATGTCTCTCTGTACCCGCTCTGTGTCTCTCTATGTGCCCCCTCTGTCCCCCAAACGGCGGCAGTGCTGGACATACCATCCAGCACGCATCCAGCATTGCCCATCTATCCACTTTGCCTCCTGCATGCCCGGCATACCAGAAAGTATGTCGTGCACAAGATCCAGCAGATGGCGAGAGGACAGACAGGATAGCGTTTGACTTGTGTCAGAAGGTATGTTCAACACTGCCGATACTGCGGGACGCACACACCGGGGCTTGTGGGAAGTTTGACGCCACTTCTTCGAACTTCCCCATGTGGTAATGACGTCATAGCATAAATCGCCGCTTTGACGGTTATGAAATTGTGATCTTGGTGATAGTGATTTTGGTTTACATTCGATTTATCGTTCAGGCCAACTGTACAATCTTTATTAACTCCAAAATCAACAAGTAAAATAAAAATATCTGACAACAAAGCACCAGCAATGAATCCACGTGATTGTAATAATTAGGATCAATTCTGGTCACATATCAGGGGTAGGGGTGTCATAAATCCTGTGAAAAATACATAGCACCACAATCCATGTGGCAAAAACCAATAAGGTGCAGAAAAACAGGTGATGGCTATGAAGCAATGACAATACACGCCTTTAATATACATAAATAAAATATATCGCTAACTATCCCTAATTTGTATCTATTTTACGTGTAGGTAATGATATCTCATAATCCGCCGATAGGGGTGCCTACCTAATAATGTTTTTCACAGACGTGTCATATCTCTGACGGCCACAAGGTGGAGCTCCAGACACAGTTTCATGTCTGAGATGCGAGCTCATAGCTCTCTGCTCCGTGAGATGCCTGTAGGGAGTAGGCGGGGTCTTCTTGCTATACAGGAATGCCTGGGTAAGTCGGGACAGTGCGGACCGCGTCCAGCTCTTGTGCTCAGCAATGTGTTGCCACCGCTGCTTGTCCTTCCACAGAAATTGTTTACAGTTACCACAGCAACTGGTGTGACACGTGGCTGATGATGCAGTCAGGTGATGTACAGCATCCCATCCCCCGCGCCCAAAGTGCTGTATCTCACATTATATATATATATATATATTTCCCGATGCCGATTCTCTGCACCAGGCGGACGTCGACGTCGCTATGTATCTACACATTCAAAAAAAAAACAAAACAACATAAACCACTTAGCACACAATCAGGTTACTCTACCACGGCCACAAGGGGGTGCTGCGGACACAAGTAATGACGTCCTCTTGGCTAACAAACGGGCTGCTGGGCTCCTCGATGCTGCGTGTGATGCTTTAATCGTCCCCGTCTTCTGCCCACAAATGTCGCCGGAGTAGAGACCAGACCAGAAACACGTTCATCACCTTCGCCCGCCTGTCGCTCGTGTGTCCGCGGAGGATGTGTTTCCGGCCGGGTAGCTGCCATGCTGTGGATGCCTCAAGCTGGTGACATATGGACACGTGCAGCCTTCTGTGCTGCTCACTGTGGCTCTCACTATTCATGTCAGTTCTCCTATAACTATGCTGCTGACAGTCTAGGATTGTTATATTACTGTGTGTAACACGTATATAGGGCTTGGATTCTCTTGATGCACTTGTTTTATACTGACCGACCACGACGCTCATAATAAAGTTATTTATAATAGACTGGCACGGCGGGGTAACCTCTTTTTGGATAGTGCAGTGTATCCTGAGAACAACAGTTGTGCATTATATATTAGGGAATTAATTTTATGATTTCTATGCCAGGCATCAATATATATTCTCCCATCTGGTTAAATCTAGAGATCCTGTAGCCACACCTTGATTTGTATTGTACTGTAGGTTTTTGAAATAAAGTAAAGTTTTGCTCAAGATACATCATATACAGTATATAATTACTGAATCTCTTGTTCATTAAGTAGGGATATTGTCCCTGCGTACACTGCCTCAGTGTCTCTGGGTTTGTGCTTCTGCGCATGTGTGCAGCACTGACCGTTGGGACAGGAGGACGGGGCCAGTCAGCGGGCGGGTGTGTGCACGGGCGGACTGCTGCGCGAATGCTCATGCGGCGGTTGCAAGCGCATGCGACGGTAATACACTAGAGCCCGTTTTTAAACGGGCTAAGGTGGCTAGTATATTATAGAACACATTTATTGGATATGATTTATTTGCTCCTTTTTTTCCCTTTAATTTCTTAGCTTAATTTGCGTGAAAACACACTTTTTAAATAAAGAAAATTTAAAGAGGTTCTGTGGGGGTGTGCTAAGGGTAAAAACAGACACTTACCTGGGGCTTCTATCAGCCCCCTGTAGCAGTAATGTCCCCCGCTGTCCTCCGATCTGCCGTTCCCTGCCGCCGGCACCGGGCAATTGTTCGTCTAACACAGACGAACAATGCGTGCTCCCGTTTGCGTCATCGGAAGCTTACTGCGCAGTACGGAGGTTTCTTGTACTGCTCCTGCACAGTACGCTTCTGATGACGCGAGCGGAAGCTACAGGTGCATGGATGCGCAGCCGCAGTTGAAAAGCATGCCGCGCTAGACCGGAGAACAGCGGATCTGAGGAGGGTGGCGTGGGACATGACTGCTACAGGGGGCTGATAGAAGTCCTAGGTAAGTGTCTGTTTTTACCCTCAGCACCCACACACAGAACCCCTTTAAATTGTGTCGCATTGTAGTGATTGTGATTTCTATTGGATGGGAAGGGGGGGGGGGCATTTTACTGTCATTAGCATCTTAAGGTGGCCACTAGCGTTATAATTTGCAGAACAATCGTTTACAAACGATTCTTTGTATGAATGATCGGAAATGATTGTTGGGACCACTAATGGACAAACCCCATACAAAGAATCTGATCAGATTGATGGGACCAATCCAAAAAACAGATGGATTTTACTAACCTGATTGGTTAGGAGATTTTTTCCTTCAGCGTACGTTTCCACTAGAGCAAATCTGCATGCGTTTCCTGCATGCAGATTCGCATAGACAATACAAGTGGATGGGACTGTTGCGGGATACTGTGTAGTTTGTCGTGGAGAAAAAATCTGCACGGCAGAACCATCAGAATTCGCACGCCGCACACCCGCACGCGATTCATCGGTAATGTAACTAAATAGGAAAACCGCAAGCATTTTAGTCTTGCGGTTTTCCCGCCGTTTCCGTGTGCGTTTCCTCTTAAAAACCCATGTCAATGCTTGCCAGCATTGACATGGTTAAAATCGCGTTGTGTAAACCGCGAGTGATTCCGCGTGAAAATCCGCATCGAAATGGCAACGAAACCACAATCACATGCGGATTCGTTGCCGCGATTTTCCCGTCGAAATCGCACAGCAGTAGTGGAAACGTACCCTCAGTAGTCACAAACGATCATTTCTAATCGTTCATAAAAGATCGTTCAGCAAATTGTATTGTTAGTGGCCACCTTTGCACTCTAATCACTCTCATGTCATCCTTAATGACAGGAGACAATGATTAAAGCGGACCTGAACTCAAAACTCTGGTCTAAAAGAAACGCAACAGCATAATAGCCTTTATAGAAAAAACTTTCTTTGTTACAGCTGATAGAAATCCTAACATAAAACTGCACTGTTTCTACTTCCTGCTTTCATGGAAGCAGGCATTGTTAGCATCCTACACTTTCAAATGAGCTTATCTGCCTTTAGTAGTCAGCTGACACAGGGGAGAGGTCAAATTACAACTTGTGATTAGACACAGATAAGGGGGAATTAGGCTAAACTCTCTAAATAATGTACAGTGTGCATTTCTATGTTTTCCTTGTGTCCTGTGTAAGAGTTCAGGTCCACTTTAAGGTGTAATCACAAGCGCTGGAAAGCTCTCCCAGTGGGTCCCAGGCCTTATGAAGCAGGGATTGGACTGTAAGCTTTGGAGGTAAATGTTTGTGAATTGAAGGATTTAATGCGGAAATTAAAGCGGACCTGAACTCAGAACTTCTTCTCTGCTCTAAGAGATAGGCAACAGCATAATAACCTTTAAAGAAAAACATTTTTGTCACAGCTGATACAAATCCTGCAGTAAATCTGCAGTGTATCTACTTCCTGCTTTCATGGAAGTAAACATATTGTTAACATCCTGTGATTTCAAATGGGCTTATCAACCGTGGTAGTCAGCTGACACAGGGGAGAGATCAAATTACAACATGTGATTTAGACACAGATGAGGGTGGAATTAGACAGCCTAAACTCTTTAAATACATACAGGGTGCATTTTTCCCTTCTGTCCTGTGCAAGAGTTCAGGTCCACTTTAAAGGTTGCCTAAACTGAAATGAATCTAGCCAGTTAAACTTACTTTGGGTGTCTCTCAGTCCGCTGTAGTCCTTCAGGTTCCTCATTGTCGTTGTGCTCTCATCCTTTTAGCAGCTGTGCCCCTCTGAAAGTTGGTCCACTGAGTAAGCACAGAACACCTCCAGCCACAGGAGCACGATCGATGGGGCACACTGCCCAGGGCCGTGCATGCAGGTTTTGGATGAGACAGCTGCTGAGTGGATCACAGCGAGGGACCAGCAGGACAACGGGGCTAGAAGAAATTCTAGGTAAGCTACATTGGCCAGATTTGTTTCACTTTAGTTTTCTTTTAGGATACTTTTACACTTGTGTGCTGTAGTAGTGGTGTGATTTGGAACAATCGCACTGCACCCAAAAAGTTGCACTGCGCGTTATAGCCATGGTGCAACCGATGATAAAATAACACAGCTCTTCAATGAGTCACAGCGTAACACACGGCAGCTTGTGCGTTACTTATGCGGTGCCCGGAACACTTTCATGGCATTTAGTCACACCGCAGGCAGTGTGTTATGCTTTATTGACTTAAATGGCCACTGGGGCGATCTGTGGTCAGGGAGAGTACGGGCACGTAATGTCAGGGCAGCCATCAGGGGGGACCACTGACACTGCAGTGAGGGGCCCAGGGCTTCTGGGGGCCCTGGGCCCCCCAAAGCACTGGAAGGGCCGCATGTGCTGGCTGCGGGCCTGTGGCTCACTAACCAGCACACCACGTTCCAGCACTGAGAGAAGAGTGACATCAATTATATATATGAAGTGGCCTAAGCTTTGAAACCTGCATTATGGCCTCTTTTTCATGGGCAGTTGAACTGTGTGCTCAGCAAGCAGTTGTCAGGTAGCAGGAAGCAGTTCTGAGAGTTTGAGAGACATTTCACTGCCTATCAACTGCCCATGGAAAAAAAGCCTTAAGCCTGGTACACACTTTCAATTATGATTGACCAATCACTTACCAATTTTACCTCCTCCATGTAGTATGAGGATCAACAGATATTGAATAAGATGAGCAGATTTTAGTTAAACTCTCGTACTACATGGGGGTGGTAACATTGGTCAACGATTGGCCCATCATAATTGAAAGTGTGTATCAAGCTTTAGTCTGGTACACATTTTCAATTATGATTGACCAATCACTGACCAATTTTACCACCTCCATGTAGTATGAGGGCCTACCGACACAATCTGCTCATAGCATTTAACATCTGATAACCCTCATACTACATGGGAGTGGTGACATTGGTCAGTAATTGGCCAATCATAATCGAAAGTGTGTACCAGCCTGTAGGATTTAACCAAATTATGCAAATTGATCTCAGACAATGTTTTTTTTTTAAATGTAATTAACGGAAGTTTGCACACATTGCAAAGAAGGGTTTTTTTGGCACCTTGTCAAAGAATTGAAAAAAACATGATACAAAGTAGAATTCTTCTTCAAGCTTACTTTTATATTGCAGAATCTGTCTGTTCATTGTGACTCCCTTCTAGCATTTTGAGACCTTGCCTGCAAGGCTGATGCTTGAGTGAGGTCTGATGGGTTACTTGGGACAGTAAAAGGTTATCACTGCTTCTGCAGTTTGCTTACATTACAGCTCAAGGCCGGACACTCAGGCAGCCTTGTAGATGTCTTTGTAGAGCTCACAGAGAGTACAATGGATTAATATCTCTTGGAAGGAGGTACATAACTGCAAACAAAAAATAGGAATGGAAGGACTTTGCAAACAAAAGCAGTGGCCATGTTCTCCTCACAAATGAGGTTCAAAGCTAAGCTATATCATAAGTGGCTTCCACCACAAATTAGTGTGGTAGGGAAAAACATTATGAGCCATTTTAAGAGACTTGAACTATAAAAAAAAATGTTATAAAGAATGAAAAGGGAACCTGTCTGTAAAAGTATAAAGAAAAACTGCACACATGTGATGACCTATGTGGGTATGATTCACAAAGCTTTTTCACCTGTTTTAACATTTTTAAGCTCCGAAAGAGCAAAAATATAATATAATTAAAGAGACTCTTTAACTTTAAAAAAAAAAAACCCTCTGGGGAATACTTACCTCAGGAGGGGGAAGCCTCAGGGTCTCAATGAGGTTTCCCCGACCACTGAAGACAGCAGGAATTCAGGCTGGCTTCCCCGAAACCCCCCACCCCCACAAGCTAAGATTTATTTACATCTCCGGGATCCAGCGCAGGCCCAGTAGCGACTCTTCCTTCAGGTGAGGCGGAAATAGCCAAACCCCATTGGATCCGCTCTACTACGCAGACGCAAAAGACTCGCGCCTGCACAGTAGAGCGGATCCGATCTGGTTCTGCTATTTTTGCCTTAACCCAAACAGAAAGCCGCTAGTGCACCTGTGCAGGATGGCGGTAAGGAAATATTTACCTCTGGCCAGGTTGTACTCCAACTAGATAACCTAAACACACTGCTACTTGGTATGAATGTTGTATACTACCCCACCTCTTGTCCCCTCTCCCCCCATTTCCTTATATTGTAATCTCGCAAGGGCCGGGCTCTCTCACTCTTTTCTGTCTTGAAATTTGGTACACATTTATTTATATTAATTTTGACACTGTCATTACCAATTCTGTGTTTTGTACCAAATCTGTATTTCGTATATGCCTGTATACCGTTGTCTGTATTATTTTATACCCCATGATTGTTTCTTACTTTGTGCAACGCTATGGAATATGTTGGCGCTAAACGATTCAATGATAATAATAATAATAATAATCTATCTAAAATAATAATTCTGATGACTACAGCTTCCAGAGGTGCACCACAGCACAAAGACAGCTCCGGAGTAATCCTGGTGAAATCACAACATGGCATTGACTCTTCTAAGAGCGGTGCTCAAACTGCAGTGGTGCACCTGTGGGACCCCTGGAAGAGGTGATGTCCTCCACCCATCTCCTCAATCACAGAGGGGTCTACAGAGGAGGTGGGCAGTCGAGGTAGCCTAACAGACGGTCACCTCTCCTCGCTGTAGGCCATCAGAGCAAAGTGGATGACTCCATATTTTTACTGCAGCAGTAAGCTCACACAGCTTTATTTGATTTCATTCAAACTAAATATATAAAAAACAATGACCAGTGCACCATGTATAGATGCAATCAAATATATTGTGATCAGCTTTCGTCAGCAAATTGTGAGAACAGAGAAGCGTACAGCATCAGGCTAATCAATATACAAAGCAATCGATATCATATAATAAAGCAACATAACGTACAGCTATATACAATGGTCTCATACAGTGGTGTATACAACATTAGATCACTCATAGATGTGGCTCATGAACATATATCTTCAAAGAGCAGCAGGATAATACGGTAGTCCTTATATTAGTACACAAGGAGCCAATGTGAACAAAGCATAAATGTCCAATCATGAACCAGGCAGAGTGATCAGTCAATAATGCAATCCAAGCACCCTGACAGCACTGTTTCGGATTACTACCTTTTTCAAAGGGTAAAGGATTCTCCTCTTTGGCTGCTGATTGGATTGCATTATTGACTGATCATTCTGCTTTGTTCATGATTGGACATTTGTGCTTTGTTCGCACTTGCTCCTTGTGTACTAATATAAGGACTTTTATCCAGCTTATCTTTGAAGATATATGTTCATGAGCCAAATCTATGAGTGATCTAATTTTATATACAGCACTGTATGAGACCATTGCATATAGCTGTACATTATGTTGCTGTAATATATGATATTGATTGCTTTGTATATTGATTAGCCTGTATATTGATTTGTACTCCTACTAGATAACCTAAACACACTGCTACTAGGTATGAATGTTGTATATACTACCCTACCTCTTGTCCCCCCTCCCCCCATTTCCTTATATTGTAAGCTCGCAATGGTCGGGCTCTCTCACCCTTTTCTGTCTTGAAATTTGGTACACATTTATTAACCACTTTACCCCCAGCGGTACGAATTTCTCCGTCCCTTTTTTCCCCCCTAAAAAAACAGGGACGGAGAAATCTGTACCTTCCGCGCTACCGCCGCTGTCTGCGCGCATCCGCCGCTCGCGCAAGCCGCCGCCCGCTCGCCCGGAGATCAATGAACGGGAAAATCCATTCCCGTTCGTTGATCTAGCCCCCGCAATGATCTGCTGCTTCTTTCAGAAACAGCGAGATCATTGTGAGTCTCCCAGCCTCCTACTGCTTCCTGTAAGCGTCCTTCCGGACGCTTACAGGTCGCATGTAAACAAACACTCTGTGGCCATCTTGTGGCCAAATAGTAAACTACACCCTAAAAGCATTTTACATATACAAACATTACATTTACACAATAAATTAACTCATTACCTCCCACACTCCCCAATTTTTATTTTTTTTTTGTAATTAAAAAAAAAAAAAAATACAATAAAAAAAAAACATAAATAGTTACCTTAGGGACTGAACTTTTTAAATATTTATGTCAAGAGGGTATAACACTGTTACTTTATAAACTGCGGGCTTGTAATTAGGGATGGATGCAAAACTGAAAAAAATGCACCTTTATTATCAAATAAAATATTGTCGCCAAACATTGTGATAGGGACATCATTTAAATGGTTTTATAACCGGGACAAATGGGTTAATACATTTCATGGGTTTTAAACTAAAAACTATAATGGCCGAAAACTGAAAAATAATAATTTTTTCCCACATTTTTTCCTATTTCCCCATTAAAACACATTTAGAATAAAATAATTCTTGGCATAATGTCCCACCTAAAGAAAGCCTAATTGGTGGCGAAAAAAACAAGATATAGTTCATTTCATTGGGATAAGTAATAATAAAGTTATAGACGAATGAATGGAAGGAGCGCTGAAAGGTGAAAATTGCTCTGGTGGTCAGGGGGTAAAACCCCTCAGTGGTGAAGTGGTTAATATTAATTTTGACACTGTCATTACCAATTCTGTGTTTTGTACCAACTCTGTATTTCGTATATGGCTGTATACCGTTGTCTATATTATTTTTTGCCCCATGATTGTTTCTTACTTTGTGCAACGTTATGGAATATGTTGGCGCTAAATTATTAAATGATAATAATAATAATTATCTATCTAAAATAATAATTCTGATGGCTACAGCTTCCAGAGGTGCACCACAGCACAAAGACAGCTCCGGAGTAATCCTGGTGAAATCACAACATGGCATTGACTCTTCTAAGAGCGGTGCTCAAACTGCAGTGGTGCACCTGTGGGACCCCTGGAAGAGGTGATGTCCTCCACCCAGCTCCTCAATCACAGAGGGGTCTACAGAGGAGGTGGGCAGTCGAGGTAGCCTAACAGACGGTCACCTCTCCTCGCTGTAGGCCATCAGAGCAAAGTGGATGACTCCACATTTTTACTGCAGCAGGAAGCTCACACAGCTTTATTTGATTTCATTCAAACTAAATATATAAATGACCAGTGCACCATGTATAGATACAATCAATAATATTGTGATTAGCTTTCGTCAGCAAATCGTGAGAACAGAGAAGCGTACAGCATCAGGCTAATCTATATACAAAGCAATCGATATCATATAATAAAGCAACATAATGTACAGCTATATACAATGGTCTCATACAGTGGTGTATACAACATTAGATCAATCATAGATGTGGCTCATGAACATATATCTTCAAAGAGCAGCAGGATAATACGGTAGTCCTTATATTTGCACACAAGGAGCCAGTGTGAACAAAGCATAAATGTCCAATCATGAACCAGGCAGAGTGATCAGTCAATAATGCAATCCAAGTACCCTGACAGCACTGTTTCGGATTACTACCTTTTTCAAAGGGTAAGGGCCCGTTTCCACTCTCGCGGAAACGGCCGCGAATCCGCAGAGTTTCCCCGCAGGCAAATCGCGCGGGGAAACTCTGCCATAGGGGATAACGGCGCCGCCGGCCGAATCGCTTGCAGTAGCGATTCGGCCGGAAACCCCCACAGAATTCGCGGCGGAGGCTGCGATTCCCATAGCCGTGCATGGCACGGCTGATGGGAATCGCCTGCGATCCCGCCCACCCGCTCAGTGCCGGCGTGCGTCTCGCAGACGCACGCCGCACTAGTGGAAACGAGCCCTAAAGGATTCTCCTCTGGCTGCTGATTGGATTGCATTATTGACTGATCATTCTGCTTTGTTCCTGATTGGACATTTATGCTTTGTGCTTTGTTCGCACTGGCTCCTTGTGTACTAATATAAGGACTATTATCCAGCTGCTCTTTGAAGATATATGTTCATGAGCCAAATCTATGAATGATCTAATTTTGTATACACCACTGTATGAGACCATTGCATATAGCTGTACATTATGTTGCTTTAATATATGATATTGATTGCTTTGTATATTGATTAGCCTGATGCTGTACGCTTCTTTGTTCTCACAATTTGCTGATGAAAGCTGATCACAATTTTTGCATCTATACATGGTGTGCTGGTCATTATTTTTTATATATTTCTGGCATACTAGGACCCTTGATGGTCCGGTTTACTAGATCAAGCACCCATTTTTGCTATTGTTCCTGTTGTTATTCCAGGTGTGCAGACTTTTTTTCTGATGGATTGCTATTCATTCAAACTAAACACATACATTGATTTAGCTTACTTTAAGTTACAAAGCTCTCCACAATCTCACTCCTTTTTACATCTCCTCACTAGTTTCCAGATACCAACCCAACCACAATCTCAGATCTGCACATGACCCTCTTTTTTTCTCCTCTAGAATCACCTCCTTGCATTCACATATACAAGATTTTTCACATGCTTTACCCCTCCTCTGGAATCCCCTGCCACAACACATCTGTCACTCTCCAACCTGTGATATCTTTAAACGTGCCCTCAAAACTAACTTTTTTCATCAAGTATACACTCTACCTTAGGCCAGTTCTCTTTTGACCTCTGGGCAAAATGTACTCCTACTAGATAACCTAAACACACTTCCACTAGGTATGAATGTTGTATTCCGCAAATCTGTTCTCAAGGCCCAGCAACAGTGCATGTTTTGTGGAAATCCACAGGTAAGTAATCAGCTCTGCTGAGACACTAATTACTCCACCTGTGCATGTTTGTGGTTTTCTGCAAAACATGTACTGTTGGTGGGCCTTGAGGACAGGCAGGGGTGCAGCTAAGGTTTTTGTGGCCCCAAGCGGACTGCAGGAAGTGGCCTTATGGGCGTGGCTATTCCGCAGAAAGTGGGCATGGCCATGACATGTGGGTGGAGCGAAAGGGGGGATGGAGGGTGTTTGAGGCGCGCGTAGTGTGCTGCGCCGAAAAATGGGCATGGCCATGACATTGTATGGGCGGAGCGTAACTGTAACCCCACATCAGCAAATATAGCCAACTATGACCATTAAATAATAAATGCAGCAACAGTTACCCCAGACACCAGAAAATAAGCGCAATGTGGGCAACATTTCACCAGAAAAAAAACGCAATTTGGGCAACATTTCAGCAGAAAACAAACGCAATTTGGGCAACATTTCAGCAGAAAATGCACGCAATTTGGGCCACATTTCAGCAAAAAAAAAAACAAATGCAATTTGGGCAACATTTCAGCAGAAAATAAACGCAATTTGGGCCACATTTTAGCAGAAAACAAACGCAATTTGGGCCATATTTTAGCAGAAAACAAGCGCAATGTAGGCAAAATTTTAGCAGAAAACAAGCGCAATTTGGGCCACATTTTAGCAGAAAGCAAACACAATTTGGGCCACATTTTAGCAGAAAACAAACACAATTTGGGCCACATTTCAGCAGAAAGCAAACACAATTTGGGCCACATTTTAGCAGAAAACAAATGCAATTTGGGCCACATTTTAGCAGAAAGCAAACGCAATTTGGGCCACATTTTAGCAGAAAACAAACGCAATTTGGGCCACATTTTAGCAGAAAACAAAAGCAATTTGGGCCACATTTCACCTGCAAAAAAGAATTTAATCAATTGACAGAAGTCCCCTCACCCGGCCGGCCTCTGAGGTGCAGCTGCCCAGACGATCCTCCTTCCTGCATATCTCCCGCGCTGAATTGCATAGCAGGGCTACGGGAAGATGGCGCCCGAAGCCCTGTACAAATAGTCTCCAGTACAGGGCTTTGGACGCCATCCTCCCGTAGCCCTGCTCTGCCTGCTGGAAGACTATGCAGGCAGGCTGGAGCGGGGCTGCGGCGCGGACAACAGTGTGACGTCACAATGACGTCATGGAGCCTATGAGGCCCCAAGTGGCTGCTTGGTGCCTGGCGGCGCCCCTGGGAACAGGATTGGGGAGCTCTGTTGTATAATACCCAATAGGCCTGTACGATTTTAGGAAGAATTTAAATCGAGAGATTTCTGTATGAAATCACAATTTCAATTCACGATATCCTTCAAATAAAGCTGTTTTCCCTCTGTGCCTGTTTGTTCCCCCTCTGGGTTTCTCTGTCCCCCTGTCTCTCTTTGTGCACCCTCTGTCTCTCTTTGTGCACCCTCTGTCTCTTTTTGTGCCTCCTTTGTCTTTATCTGTGTCCCCTTTGTGTCTCTCTGTACGCCTGTCTCTCTTTGTGCACCCTCTGTGTCTCTCTCTGTGCCCCTTCTGTGTCTCTCTTTGTGCCTGCTCTGTGTCTGCTCTGTGCCCTCTCTGTGTCTCTCTAAGTGCCCGCTCTGTGTCTCCTCTCTACCTCTCTATGTGCCCCCTCTATGTCTCTCTGTACCCGCTCTGTGTCTCTCTATGTGCCCCCTCTGTCCCCCAAACGGCGGCAGTGCTGGACATACCATCCAGCACGCATCCAGCATTGCCCATCTATCCACTTTGCCTCCTGCATGCCCGGCATACCAGAAAGTATGTCGTGCACAAGATCCAGCAGATGGCGAGAGGACAGACAGGATAGCGTTTGACTTGTGTCAGAAGGTATGTTCAACACTGCCGATACTGCGGGACGCACACACCGGGGCTTGTGGGAAGTTTGACGCCACTTCTTCGAACTTCCCCATGCGGTAATGATGTCATAGCATAAATCGCCGCTTTGACGGTTATGAAATTGTGATCTTGGTGATAGTGATTTTGGTTTACATTCGATTTATCGTTCAGGCCACCTGTACAATCTTTATTAACTCCAAAATCAACAAGTAAAATAAAAATATCTGACAACAAAGCACCAGCAATGAATCCACGTGATTGTAATAATTAGGATCAATTCTGGTCACATATCAGGGGTAGGGGTGTCATAAATCCTGTGAAAAATACATAGCACCACAATCCATGTGGCAAAAACCAATAAGGTGCAGAAAAACAGGTGATGGCTATGAAGCAATGACAATACACGCCTTTAATATACATAAATAAAATATATCGCTAACTATCCCTAATTTGTATCTATTTTACGTGTAGGTAATGATATCTCATAATCCGCCGATAGGGGTGCCTACCTAATAATGTTTTTCACAGACGTGTCATATCTCTGACGGCCACAAGGTGGAGCTCCAGACACAGTTTCATGTCTGAGATGCGAGCTCATAGCTCTCTGCTCCGTGAGATGCCTGTAGGGAGTAGGCGGGGTCTTCTTGCTATACAGGAATGCCTGGGTAAGTCGGGACAGTGCGGAGACCCGTCCAGCTCTTGTGCTCAGCAATGTGTTGCCACCGCTGCTTGTCCTTCCACAGAAATTGTTTACAGTTACCAGAGCAACTGGGGTGACACGTGGCTGATGATGCAGTCAGGTGATGTACGGCATCCCATCCCCCACGCCCAAAGTGCTGTATCTCACATTATATATATATCTATTTCCCGATGCCGATTCTCTGCACCAGGCGGACGTCGACGTCGCTATGTATCTACACATTCAAAAAAAAACAAAACAACATAAACCACTTAGCACACAATCAGGTTACTCTACCACGGCCACAAGGGGGTGCTGCGGACACAAGTAATGACGTCCTCTTGGCTAACAAACGGGCTGCTGGGCTCCTCGATGCTGCGTGTGATGCTTTAATCGTCCCCGTCTTCTGCCCACAAATGTCGCCGGAGTAGAGACCAGACCAGAAACACGTTCATCACCTTCGCCCGCCTGTCGCTCGTGTGTCCGCGGAGGATGTGTTTCCGGCCGGGTAGCTGCCATGCTGTGGATGCCTCGAGCTGGTGACATATGGACACGTGCAGCCTTCTGTGCTGCTCACTGTGGCTCTCACTATTCATGTCAGTTCTCCTATAACTATGCTGCTGACAGTCTAGGATTGTTATATTACTGTGTGTAACACGTATATAGGGCTTGGATTCTCTTGATGCACTTGTTTTATACTGACCGACCACGACGCTCATAATAAAGTTATTTATAATAGACTGGCACGGCGGGGTAACCTCTTTTTGGATAGTGCAGTGTATCCTGAGAACAACAGTTGTGCATTATATATTAGGGAATTAATTTTATGATTTCTATGCCAGGCATCAATATATATTCTCCCATCTGGTTAAATCTAGAGATCCTGTAGCCACACCTTGATTTGTATTGTACTGTAGGTTTTTGAAATAAAGTAAAGTTTTGCTCAAGATACATCATGTACAGTATATAATTACTGAATCTCTTGTTCATTAAGTAGGGATATTGTCCCTGCGTACACTGCCTCAGTGTATCTGGGTTTGTGCTTCTGCGCATGTGTGCAGCACTGACCGTTGGGACAGGAGGAGGACGGGGCCAGTCAGCGGGCGGCTGTGTGCACGGGCGGACTGCTGCGCGAATGCTCATGCGGCGGTTGCAAGCGCATGCGACGGTAATACACTAGAGCCCGTTTTTAAACGGGCTAAGGTGGCTAGTATATTATAGAACACATTTATTGGATATGATTTATTTGCTCCTTTTTTCCCCTTTAATTTCTTAGCTTAATTTGCGTGAAAACACACTTTTTAAATAAAGAAAATTTAAAGAGGTTCTGTGGGGGTGTGCTAAGGGTAAAAACAGACACTTACCTGGGGCTTCTATCAGCCCCCTGTAGCAGTAATGTCCCCCGCTGTCCTCCGATCTGCCGTTCCCTGCCGCCGGCACCGGGCAATTGTTCGTCTAACACAGACGAACAATGCGTGCTCCCGTTTGCGTCATCGGAAGCTTACTGCGCAGTACGGAGGTTTCTTGTACTGCTCCTGCACAGTACGCTTCTGATGACGCGAGCGGAAGCTACAGGTGCATGGATGCGCAGCCGCAGTTGAAAAGCATGCCGCGCTAGACCGGAGAACAGCGGATCTGAGGAGGGTGGCGTGGGACATGACTGCTACAGGGGGCTGATAGAAGTCCTAGGTAAGTGTCTGTTTTTACCCTCAGCACCCACACACAGAACCCCTTTAAATTGTGTCGCATTGTAGTGATTGTGATTTCTATTGGATGGGAGGGGGGGGGGGGGCATTTTACTGTCATTAGCATCTTAAGGTGGCCACTAGCGTTATAATTTGCAGAACAATCGTTTACAAACGATTCTTTGTATGAATGATCGGAAATGATTGTTGGGACCACTAATGGACAAACCCCATACAAAGAATCTGATCAGATTGATGGGACCAATCCAAAAAACAGATGGATTTTACTAACCTGATTGGTTAGGAGATTTTTTCCTTCAGCGTACGTTTCCACCAGAGCAAATCTGCATGCGTTTCCTGCATGCAGATTCGCATAGACAATACAAGTGGATGGGACTGTTGCGGGATACTGTGTAGTTTGTCGTGGAGAAAAAATCTGCACGGCAGAACCATCAGAATTCGCACGCCGCACACCCGCACGCGATTCATCGGTAATGTAACTAAATAGGAAAACCGCAAGCATTTTAGTCTTGCGGTTTTCCCGCCGTTTCCGTGTGCGTTTCCTCTTAAAAACCCATGTCAATGCTTGCCAGCATTGACATGGTTAAAATCGCGTTGTGTAAACCGCGAGTGATTCCGCGTGAAAATCCGCATCGAAATGGCAACGAAACCACAATCACATGCGGATTCGTTGCCGCGATTTTCCCGTCGAAATCGCACAGCAGTAGTGGAAACGTACCCTCAGTAGTCACAAACGATCATTTCTAATCGTTCATAAAAGATCGTTCAGCAAATTGTATTGTTAGTGGCCACCTTTGCACTCTAATCACTCTCATGTCATCCTTAATGACAGGAGACAATGATTAAAGCGGACCTGAACTCAAAACTCTGGTCTAAAAGAAACGCAACAGCATAATAGCCTTTATAGAAAAAACTTTCTTTGTTACAGCTGATAGAAATCCTAACATAAAACTGCACTGTTTCTACTTCCTGCTTTCATGGAAGCAGGCATTGTTAGCATCCTACACTTTCAAATGAGCTTATCTGCCTTTAGTAGTCAGCTGACACAGGGGAGAGGTCAAATTACAACTTGTGATTAGACACAGATAAGGGGGAATTAGGCTAAACTCTCTAAATAATGTACAGTGTGCATTTCTATGTTTTCCTTGTGTCCTGTGTAAGAGTTCAGGTCCACTTTAAGGTGTAATCACAAGCGCTGGAAAGCTCTCCTAGTGGGTCCCAGGCCTTATGAAGCAGGGATTGGACTGTAAGCTTTGGAGGTAAATGTTTGTGAATTGAAGGATTTAATGCGGAAATTAAAGCGGACCTGAACTCAGAACTTCTTCTCTGCTCTAAGAGATAGGCAACAGCATAATAACCTTTAAAGAAAAACATTTTTGTCACAGCTGATACAAATCCTGCAGTAAATCTGCAGTGTATCTACTTCCTGCTTTCATGGAAGTAAACATATTGTTAACATCCTGTGATTTCAAATGGGCTTATCAACCGTGGTAGTCAGCTGACACAGGGGAGAGATCAAATTACAACATGTGATTTAGACACAGATGAGGGTGGAATTAGACAGCCTAAACTCTTTAAATACATACAGGGTGCATTTTTCCCTTCTGTCCTGTGCAAGAGTTCAGGTCCACTTTAAAGGTTGCCTAAACTGAAATGAATCTAGCCAGTTAAACTTACTTTGGGTGTCTCTCAGTCCGCTGTAGTCCTTCAGGTTCCTCATTGTCGTTGTGCTCTCATCCTTTTAGCAGCTGTGCCCCTCTGAAAGTTGGTCCACTGAGTAAGCACAGAACACCTCCAGCCACAGGAGCACGATCGATGGGGCACACTGCCCAGGGCCGTGCATGCAGGTTTTGGATGAGACAGCTGCTGAGTGGATCACAGCGAGGGACCAGCAGGACAACGGGGCTAGAAGAAATTCTAGGTAAGCTACATTGGCCAGATTTGTTTCACTTTAGTTTTCTTTTAGGATACTTTTACACTTGTGTGCTGTAGTAGTGGTGTGATTTAGAACAATCACACTGCACCCAAAAAGTTGCACTGCGCGTTATAGCCATGGTGCAACCGATGATAAAATAACACAAATAACACAGCTCTTCAATGAGTCACAGCGTAACACACGGCAGCTTGTGCGTTACTTATGCGGTGCCCGGAACACTTTCATCGCATTTAGTCACACCGCAGGCAGTGTGTTATGCTTTATTGACTTAAATGGCCACTGGGGCGATCTGTGGTTAGGGAGAGTACGGGCACGTAATGTCGGCAGCCATCAGGGGGGACCACTGACACTGCAGTGAGGGGCCCAGGGCTTCTGGGGGCCCTGGGCCCCCCAAAGCACTGGAAGGGCCGCATGTGCTGGCTGCGGGCCTGTGGCTCACTAACCAGCACACCACGTTCCAGCACTGAGAGAAGAGTGACATCAATTATATATATGAAGTGGCCTAAGCTTTGAAACCTGCATTATGGCCTCTTTTTCATGGGCAGTTGAACTGTGTGCTCAGCAAGCAGTTGTCAGGTAGCAGGAAGCAGTTCTGAGAGTTTGAGAGACATTTCACTGCCTATCAACTGCCCATGGAAAAAAAGCCTTAAAGAGAATCTGTATTGTTAAAATCGCACAAAAGTAAACATACCAGTGCGTTAGGGGACATCTCCTATTACCCTCTGTCACAATTTCGCCGCTCCTCGCTGCATTAAAAGTGGTTAAAAACAGTTTTAAAAAGTTTGTTTATAAACAAACAAAATGGCCACCAAAACAGGAAGTAGGTTGATGTACTGTATGTCCACACATAGAAAATACAACCATACACAAGCAGGCTGTATACAGCCTACCTTTTGAATCTCAAGAGATCATTTGTGTGTTTCTTTCTCCCTGCAGTTCTCATGCACTGAAGTTTCAGGCTGCTCTTTTTTTCTCCTGCAAACAGCTTTGCCCTTGTCTGTAATTCTTCAGTATGTGAAAGCCCAGCCAGCTCAGAGGACGATTTATCCAGCTTGTAAAAGATAAGAGAGAAGAGAGAAGCTGCTCTAATCTAAATAATACACAGGCAGTGTGCATAGAGGGGCCTGGAAGGGGAAATTCATAGCAGAACCACAACACTGAAGAACTTGGCAGCCTTCCAGACACAGGCTGACAAGTCTGACAAGGGAAAGATACATTGATTTATTACAGAGACTGTGATAGCAGAAAGTGCTGCAGTAAGCCAGAACACATTAGAATAGCTTTTGGAACTTGTAGGATGATAAAAAACAGGATGCAATTTTTGTTACGGAGTCTCTTTAAGCCTGGTACACACTTTCAATTATGATTGACCAATCACTGACCAATTTTACCTCCTCCATGTAGTATGAGGATCAACAGATATTGAATAAGATGAGCAGATTTTAGTTAAACTCTCGTACTACATGGGGGTGGTAACATTGGTCAACGATTGGCCCATCATAATTGAAAGTGTGTATCAAGCTTTAGTCTGGTACACATTTTCAATTATGATTGACCAATCACTGAGCAATTTTACCACCTCCATGTAGTATGAGGGCCTACCGACACAATCTGCTCATAGCATTTAACATCTGATGACCCTCATACTACATGGGAGTGGTGACATTGGTCAGTAATTGGCCAATCATAATCGAAAGTGTGTACCAGCCTGTAGGATTTAACCAAATTATGCAAATTGATCTCAGACAATGTTTTTTTTTTAAATGTAATTAACGGAATTAACGGAATCTATGTTACATTTTTAAGCTCAGAAAGAGCAAAAATATAATATAATTAAAGAGACTCTTTAACTTTAAAAAAAAAACCTCTGGGGGATACTTACCTCAGGAGGGGGAAGCCTCAGGGTCTCAATGAGGTTTCCCCGACCACTGAAGACAGCAGGAATTCAGGCTGGCTTCCCCGAAACCCCCCACCCCCACAAGCTAAGATTTATTTACATCTCCGGGATCCAGCGCAGTCCCAGTAGCGACTCTTCCTTAAGGTGAGGCGGAAATAGCCAAACCCCATCGGATCCGCTCTACTACGCAGACGCAAAAGACTCGCGCCTGCTCAGTAGAGCGAATCCGATCTGGTTCAGCTATTTTCGCCTTCACCCAAACAGAAAGCCGCTAGTGCACCTGTGCAGGATCGCGGTAGGTAAATATTTACCTCTGGCCAAGTTGTACTCCAACTAGATGACCTAAACACACTGCTACTTGGTATGAATGTTGTATACTACCCCACCTCTTGTCCCCTCTCCCCCCATTTCCTTATATTGTAATCTCGCAAGGGCCGGGCTCTCTCACTCTTTTCTGTCTTGAAATTTGGTACACATTTATTTATATTAATTTTGACACTGTCATTACCAATTCTGTGTTTTGTACCAACTCTGTATTTCGTATATGCCTGTATACCGTTGTCTGTATTATTTTATACCCCATGATTGTTTCTTACTTTGTGCAACGCTATGGAATATGTTGGCGCTAAACGATTCAATGATAATAATAATAATAATAATCTATCTAAAATAATAATTCTGATGACTACAGCTTCCAGAGGTGCACCACAGCACAAAGACAGCTCCGGAGTAATCCTGGTGAAATCACAACATGGCATTGACTCTTCTAAGAGCGGTGCTCAAACTGCAGTGGTGCACCTGTGGGACCCCTGGAAGAGGTGATGTCCTCCACCCAGCTCCTCAATCACAGAGGGGTCTACAGAGGAGGTGGGCAGTCGAGGTAGCCTAACAGACGGTCACCTCTCCTCGCTGTAGGCCATCAGAGCAAAGTGGATGACTCCATATTTTTACTGCAGCAGTAAGCTCACACAGCTTTATTTGATTTCATTCAAACTAAATATATAAAAAACAATGACCAGTGCACCATGTATAGATGCAATCAAATATATTGTGATCAGCTTTCGTCAGCAAATTGTGAGAACAGAGAAGCGTACAGCATCAGGCTAATCAATATACAAAGCAATCGATATCATATAATAAAGCAACATAACGTACAGCTATATACAATGGTCTCATACAGTGGTGTATACAACATTAGATCACTCATAGATGTGGCTCATGAACATATATCTTCAAAGAGCAGCAGGATAATACGGTAGTCCTTATATTAGTACACAAGGAGCCAATGTGAACAAAGCATAAATGTCCAATCATGAACCAGGCAGAGTGATCAGTCAATAATGCAATCCAAGCACCCTGACAGCACTGTTTCGGATTACTACCTTTTTCAAAGGGTAAAGGATTCTCCTCTTTGGCTGCTGATTGGATTGCATTATTGACTGATCATTCTGCTTTGTTCATGATTGGACATTTGTGCTTTGTTCGCACTTGCTCCTTGTGTACTAATATAAGGACTTTTATCCAGCTTATCTTTGAAGATATATGTTCATGAGCCAAATCTATGAGTGATCTAATTTTATATACAGCACTGTATGAGACCATTGCATATAGCTGTACATTATGTTGCTGTAATATATGATATTGATTGCTTTGTATATTGATTAGCCTGTATATTGATTTGTACTCCTACTAGATAACCTAAACACACTGCTACTAGGTATGAATGTTGTATATACTACCCTACCTCTTGTCCCCCCTCCCCCCATTTCCTTATATTGTAAGCTCGCAATGGTCGGGCTCTCTCACCCTTTTCTGTCTTGAAATTTGGTACACATTTATTAACCACTTTACCCCCAGCGGTACGAATTTCTCCGTCCCTTTTTCCCCCCCTAAAAAAACAGGGACGGAGAAATCCGTACCTTCCGCGCTACCGCCGCTGTCTGCGCGCATCCGCCGCTCGCGCAAGCCGCCGCCCGCTCGCCCGAAGATCAATGAACGGGAAAATCCATTCCCGTTCGTTGATCTAGCCCCCGCAATGATCTGCTGCTTCTTTCAGAAACAGCGAGATCATTGTGAGTCTCCCAGCCTCCTACTGCTTCCTGTAAGCGTCCTTCCGGACGCTTACAGGTCGCATGTAAACAAACACTCTGTGGCCATCTTGTGGCCAAATAGTAAACTACACCCTAAAAGCATTTTACATATACAAACATTACATTTACACAATAAATTAACTCATTACCTCCCACACTCCCCAATTTTTATTTTTTTTTTGTAATTAAAAAAAACAATACAATAAAAAAAACATAAATAGTTACCTTAGGGACTGAACTTTTTAAATATTTATGTCAAGAGGGTATAACACTGTTACTTTATAAACTGCGGGCTTGTAATTAGGGATGGATGCAAAACTGAAAAAAATGCACCTTTATTTCCAAATAAAATATTGTCGCCAAACATTGTGATAGGGACATAATTTAAATGGTTTTATAACCGGGACAAATGGGTTAATACATTTCATGGGTTTTAATTACAGTAGCATGCTTTATTTAAAAACTATAATGGCCGAAACCTGAAAAATAATAATTTTTTCCCACATTTTTTCCTATTTCCCCATTAAAACACATTTAGAATAAAATAATTCTTGGCATAATGTCCCACCTAAAGAAAGCCTAATTGGTGGCGAAAAAAACAAGATATAGTTCATTTCATTGGGATAAGTAATAATAAAGTTATAGACGAATGAATGGAAGGAGCGCTGAAAGGTGAAAATTGCTCTGGTGGTCAGGGGGTAAAACCCCTCAGTGGTGAAGTGGTTAATATTAATTTTGACACTGTCATTACCAATTCTGTGTTTTGTACCAACTCTGTATTTCGTATATGGCTGTATACCGTTGTCTATATTATTTTTTGCCCCATGATTGTTTCTTACTTTGTGCAACGTTATGGAATATGTTGGCGCTAAATTATTAAATGATAATAATAATAATTATCTATCTAAAATAATAATTCTGATGGCTACAGCTTCCAAAGGTGCACCACAGCACAAAGACAGCTCCGGAGTAATCCTGGTGAAATCACAACATGGCATTGACTCTTCTAAGAGCGGTGCTCAAACTGCAGTGGTGCACCTGTGGGACCCCTGGAAGAGGTGATGTCCTCCACCCAGCTCCTCAATCACAGAGGGGTCTACAGAGGAGGTGGGCAGTCGAGGTAGCCTAACAGACGGTCACCTCTCCTCGCTGTAGGTAGGCCATCAGAGCAAAGTGGATGACTCCACATTTTTACTGCAGCAGGAAGCTCACACAGCTTTATTTGATTTCATTCAAACTAAATATATAAATGACCAGTGCACCATGTATAGATACAATCAATAATATTGTGATTAGCTTTCGTCAGCAAATTGTGAGAACAGAGAAGCGTACAGCATCAGGCTAATCTATATACAAAGCAATCGATATCATATAATAAAGCAACATAATGTACAGCTATATACAATGGTCTCATACAGTGGTGTATACAACATTAGATCAATCATAGATGTGGCTCATGAACATATATCTTCAAAGAGCAGCAGGATAATACGGTAGTCCTTATATTAGCACACAAGGAGCCAGTGTGAACAAAGCATAAATGTCCAATCATGAACCAGGCAGAGTGATCAGTCAATAATGCAATCCAAGTACCCTGACAGCACTGTTTCGGATTACTACCTTTTTCAAAGGGTAAAGGATTCTCCTCTGGCTGCTGATTGGATTGCATTATTGACTGATCATTCTGCTTTGTTCCTGATTGGACATTTATGCTTTGTGCTTTGTTCGCACTGGCTCCTTGTGTACTAATATAAGGACTATTATCCAGCTGCTCTTTGAAGATATATGTTCATGAGCCAAATCTATGAATGATCTAATTTTGTATACACCACTGTATGAGACCATTGCATATAGCTGTACATTATGTTGCTTTAATATATGATATTGATTGCTTTGTATATTGATTAGCCTGATGCTGTACGCTTCTCTGTTCTCACAATTTGCTGATGAAAGCTGATCACATTTTTTGCATCTATACATGGTGTGCTGGTCATTATTTTTTATATATTTCTGGCATACTAGGACCCTTGATGGTCCGGTTTACTAGATCAAGCACCCATTTTTGCTATTGTTCCTGTTGTTATTCCAGGTGTGCAGACTTTTTTTCTGATGGATTGCTATTCATTCAAACTAAACACATACATTGATTTAGCTTACTTTAAGTTACAAAGCTCTTCACAATCTCACTCCTTTTTACATCTCCTCACTAGTTTCCAGATACCAACCCAACCACAATCTCAGATCTGCACATGACCCTCTTTTTTTCTCCTCTAGAATCACCTACTTGCATTCACATATACAAGATTTTTCACATGCTTTACCCCTCCTCTGGAATCCCCTGCCACAACACATCTGTCACTCTCCAACCTGTGATATCTTTAAACGTGCCCTCAAAACTAACTTTTTTCATCAAGTATACACTCTACCTTAGGCCAGTTCTCTTTTGACCTCTGGGCAAAATGTACTCCTACTAGATAACCTAAACACACTTCCACTAGGTATGAATGTTGTATTCCGCAAATCTGTTCTCAAGGCCCAGCAACAGTGCATGTTTTGTGGAAATCCACAGGTAAGTAATCAGCTCTGCTGAGACACTAATTACTCCACCTGTGCATGTTTGTGGTTTTCTGCAAAACATGTACTGTTGGTGGGCCTTGAGGACAGGCAGGGGTGCAGCTAAGGTTTTTGTGGCCCCAAGCGGACTGCAGGAAGTGGCCTTATGGGCGTGGCTATTCCGCAGAAAGTGGGCATGACCATGACATGTGGGTGGAGCGAAAGGGGGGGATGGAGGGTGTTTGAGGCGCGCGTAGTGTGCTGCGCCGAAAAATGGGCATGGCCATGACATTGTATGGGCGGAGCGTAACTGTAACCCCACATCAGCAAATATAGCCAACTATGACCATTAAATAATAAATGCAGCAACAGTTACCCCAGACACCAGAAAATAAGCGCAATGTGGGCAACATTTCACCAGAAAAAAAACACAATTTGGGCAACATTTCAGCAGAAAATGCACGCAATTTGGGCCACATTTCAGCAAAAAAAAAAACAAATGCAATTTGGGCAACATTTCAGCAGAAAATAAACGCAATTTGGGCCACATTTTAGCAGAAAACAAACGCAATTTGGGCCATATTTTAGCAGAAAACAAGCGCAATGTAGGCAAAATTTTAGCAGAAAACAAGCGCAATTTGGGCCACATTTTAGCAGAAAGCAAACACAATTTGGGCCACATTTTAGCAGAAAACAAACGCAATTTGGGCCACATTTCAGCAGAAAGCAAACACAATTTGGGCCACATTTTAGCAGAAAACAAATGCAATTTGGGCCACATTTTAGCAGAAAGCAAACGCAATTTGGGCCACATTTTAGCAGAAAACAAACGCAATTTGGGCCACATTTTAGGAGAAAACAAAAGCAATTTGGGCCACATTTCACCTGCAAAAAAGAATTTAATCAACTGACAGAAGTCCCCTCACCCGGCCGGCCTCTGAGGTGCAGCTGCCCAGACGATCCTCCTTCCTGCATATCTCCCGCGCTGAATTGCATAGCAGGGCTACGGGAAGATGGCGCCCGAAGCCCTGTACAAATAGTCTCCAGTACAGGGCTTCGGACGCCATCCTCCCGTAGCCCTGCTCTGCCTGCTGGAAGACCATGCAGGCAGGCTGGAGCGGGGCTGCGGCGCGGACAACAGTGTGACGTCACAATGACGTCATGGAGCCTATGAGGCCCCAAGTGGCTGCTTGGTCTGCTTGGTGCCTGGCGGCGCCCCTGGGGACAGGATTGGGGAGCTCTGTTGTATAATACCCAATAGGCCTGTACGATTTTAGGAAGAATTTAAATCGAGAGATTTCTGTATGAAATCACAATTTCAATTCACGATATCCTTCAAATAAAGCTGTTTTCCCTCTGTGCCTGTTTGTTCCCCCTCTGGGTTTCTCTGTCCCCCTGTCTCTCTTTGTGCACCCTCTGTCTCTCTTTGTGCACCCTCTGTCTCTTTTTGTGCCTCCTTTGTCTTTATCTGTGTCCCCTTTGTGTCTCTCTTTGTGCACCCTCTGTGTCTCTCTCTGTGCCCCTTCTGTGTCTCTCTTTGTGCCTGCTCTGTGCCCTCTCTGTGTCTCTCTAAGTGCCCGCTCTGTGTCTCCTCTCTACCTCTCTATGTGCCCCCTCTATGTCTCTCTGTACCCGCTCTGTGTCTCTCTATGTGCCCCCTCTGTCCCCCAAACGGCGGCAGTGCTGGACATACCATCCAGCACGTATCCAGCATTGCCCATCTATCCACTTTGCCTCCTGCATGCCCGGCATACCAGAAAGTATGTCGTGCACAAGATCCAGCAGATGGCGAGAGGACAGACAGGATAGCGTTTGACTTGTGTCAGAAGGTATGTTCAACACTGCCGATACTGCGGGACGCACACACCGGGGCTTGTGGGAAGTTTGACGCCACTTCTTCGAACTTCCCCATGCGGTAATGACGTCATAGCATAAATCGCCGCTTTGACGGTTATGAAATTGTGATCTTGGTGATAGTGATTTTGGTTTACATTCGATTTATCGTTCAGGCCAACTGTACAATCTTTATTAACTCCAAAATCAACAAGTAAAATAAAAATATTTGACAACAAAGCACCAGCAATGAATCCACGTGATTGTAATAATTAGGATCAATTCTGGTCACATATCAGGGGTAGGGGTGTCATAAATCCTGTGAAAAATACATAGCACCACAATCCATGTGGCAAAAACCAATAAGGTGCAGAAAAACAGGTGATGGCTATGAAGCAATGACAATACACGCCTTTAATATACATAAATAAAATATATCGCTAACTATCCCTAATTTGTATCTATTTTACGTGTAGGTAATGATATCTCATAATCCGCCGATAGGGGTGCCTACCTAATAATGTTTTTCACAGACGTGTCATATCTCTGACGGCCACAAGGTGGAGCTCCAGACACAGTTTCATGTCTGAGATGCGAGCTCATAGCTCTCTGCTCCGTGAGATGCCTGTAGGGAGTAGGCGGGGTCTTGCTGCTATACAGGAATGCCTGGGTAAGTCGGGACAGTGCGGAGACCCGTCCAGCTCTTGTGCTCATGCTCAGCAATGTGCTGCCACCGCTGCTTGTCCTTCCACAGAAATTGTTTACAGTTACCACAGCAACTGGGGTGACACGTGGCTGATGATGCAGTCAGGTGATGTACGGCATCCCATCCCCCGCGCCCAAAGTGCTGTATCTCACATTATATATATATCTATTTCCCGATGCCGATTCTCTGCACCAGGCGGACGTCGACGTCGCTATGTATCTACACATTAAAAAAAAAAAAAACATAAACCACTTAGCACACAATAAGGTTTCTCTACCACGGCCACAAGGGGGTGCTGCGGACACAAGTAATGACGTCCTCTTGGCTAACAAACGGGCTGCTGGGCTCCTCGATGCTGCGTGTGATGCTTTAATCGTCCCCGTCTTCTGCCCACAAATGTCGCCGGAGTAGAGACCAGACCAGAAACACGTTCATCACATTCGCCCGCCTGTCGCTCGTGTGTCCGCGGAGGATGTGTTTCCGGCCGGGTAGCTGCCATGCTGTGGATGCCTCGAGCTGGTGACATATGGACACGTGCAGCCTTCTGTGCTGCTCACTGTGGCTCTCACTATTCATGTCAGTTCTCCTATAACTATGCTGCTGACAGTCTAGGATTGTTATATTACTGTATGTAAACACGTATATAGGGCTTGGATTCTCTTGATGCACTTGTTTTATACTGACCGACCACGACGCTCATAATAAAGTTATTTATAATAGACTGGCACGGCGGGGTAACCTCTTTTTGGACAGTGCAGTGTATCCTAAGAACAACAGTTGTGCATTATATATTAGGGAATTAATTTTATGATTTCTATGCCAGGCATCAATATATATTCTCCCATCTGGTTAAATCTAGAGATCCTGTAGCCACACCTTGATTTGTATGGTACTGTAGGTTTTTGAAATAAAGTAAAGTTTTGCTCAAGATACATCATATACAGTATATAATTACTGAATCTCTTGTTCATTAAGTAGGGATATTGTCCCTGCGTACACTGCCTCAGTGTCTCTGGGTTTGTGCTTCTGCGCATGTGTGCAGCACTGACCGTTGGGACAGGAGGACGGGGCCAGTCAGCGGGCGGCTGTGTGCACGGGCGGACTGCTGCGCGAATGCTCATGCGGCGGTTGCAAGCGCATGCGACGGTAATACACTAGAGCCCGTTTTTAAACGGGCTAAGGTGGCTAGTATATTATAGAACACATTTATTGGATATGATTTATTTGCTCCTTTTTTTCCCTTAAATTTCTTAGCTTAATTTGCATGAAAACACACTTTTTAAGTAAGTGTGCTAAGGGTAAAAACAGACACTTACCTGGGGCTTCTATCAGCCCCCTGTAGCAGTAATGTCCCCCGCTGTCCTCCGATCTGCCGTTCCCTGCCGCCGGCACCGGGCAATTGTTCGTCTAACACAGACGAACAATGCGTGCTCCCGTTTGCGTCATCGGAAGCTTACTGCGCAGTACGGAGGTTTCTTGTACTGCTCCTGCACAGTACGCTTCTGATGACGCGAGCGGAAGCTACAGGTGCATGGATGCGCAGCCGCAGTTGGAAAGCATGCCGCGCTAGACCGGAGAACAGCGGATCTGAGGAGGGTGGCGTGGGACATGACTGCTACAGGGGGCTGATAGAAGTCCTAGGTAAGTGTCTGTTTTTACCCTCAGCACCCACACACAGAACCCCTTTAAATTGTGTCGCATTGTAGTGATTGTGATTTCTATTGGATGGGAGGGGGGGCATTTTACTGTCATTAGCATCTTAAGGTGGCCACTAGCGTTACAATTTGCAGAACAATCGTTTACAAACGATTCTTTGTATGAATGATCGGAAATGATTGTTGGGACCACTAATGGACAAACCCCATACAAAGAATCTGATCAGATTGATGGGACCAATCCAAAAAACAGATGGATTTTACTAACCTGATTGGTTAGGAGATTTTTTCCTTCAGCGTACGTTTCCACTAGAGCAAATCTGCATGCGTTTCCTGCATGCAGATTCGCATAGACAATACAAGTGGATGGGACTGTTGCGGGATACTGTGTAGTTTGTCGTGCAGGAAAAATCTGCACGGCAGAACCATCAGAATTCGCACGCCGCACACCCGCACGCGATTCATCGGTAATGTAACTAAATAGGAAAACCGCAAGCATTTTAGTCTTGCGGTTTTCCCGCCGTTTCCGTGTGCGTTTCCTCTTAAAAACCCATGTCAATGCTTGCCAGCATTGACATGGTTAAAATCGCGTTGTGTAAACCGCGAGTGATTCCGCGTGAAAATCCGCATCGAAATGGCAACGAAACCACAATCACATGCGGATTCGTTGCCGCGATTTTCCCGTCGAAATCGCACAGCAGTAGTGGAAACGTACCCTCAGTAGTCACAAACGATCATTTCTAATCGTTCATAAAAGATCGTTCAGCAAATTGTATTGTTAGTGGCCACCTTTGCACTCTAATCACTCTCATGTCATCCTTAATGACAGGAGACAATGATTAAAGCGGACCTGAACTCAAAACTCTGGTCTAAAAGAAACGCAACAGCATAATAGCCTTTATAGAAAAAACTTTCTTTGTTACAGCTGATAGAAATCCTAACATAAAACTGCACTGTTTCTACTTCCTGCTTTCATGGAAGCAGGCATTGTTAGCATCCTACACTTTCAAATGAGCTTATCTGCCTTTAGTAGTCAGCTGACACAGGGGAGAGGTCAAATTACAACTTGTGATTAGACACAGATAAGGGGGAATTAGGCTAAACTCTCTAAATAATGTACAGTGTGCATTTCTATGTTTTCCTTGTGTCCTGTGTAAGAGTTCAGGTCCACTTTAAGGTGTAATCACAAGCGCTGGAAAGCTCTCCTAGTGGGTCCCAGGCCTTATGAAGCAGGGATTGGACTGTAAGCTTTGGAGGTAAATGTTTGTGAATTGAAGGATTTAATGCGGAAATTAAAGCGGACCTGAACTCAGAACTTCTTCTCTGCTCTAAGAGATAGGCAACAGCATAATAACCTTTAACCCCCTTGGCGGTATGAAAAATACCGCCAGGGGGAAGCGCAACAGTTTTTTTTAAATTTTTTTTTTTTTTATCATGTAGCGAGCCGAGGGCTCGCTACATGATAGCCGCTACTCAGCGGCATCCCCCCGCCCGCTTCGATCGCCTTCGGCGATCACCGATCAGGAAATCCCGTTCAAAGAACGGGATTTCCTGGAGGGCTTCCCCCGTCGCCATGGCGACGGGGCGGGATGACGTCACCGACGTCAGCGACGTCGGGACGTCATTGGGAGACCCGATCCACCCCTCGGCGCTGCCTGGCACTGATTGGCCAGGCAGCGCTCGGGGTCTGGCGGGGGGGGCCGCGCGCCGCACCGGATAGCGGCGATCGGGCGCGCGGCGGCGATCGGGGTGCTGGCGCAGCTAGCAAAGTGCTAGCTGCGTCCAGCAAAAAAAAAATTAAGTAAATCGGCCCAGCAGGGCCTGAGCGGCACCCTCCGGCGGCTTACCCCGTGTCACACACGGGGTTACCGCCAAGGAGGTTAAAGAAAAACATTTTTGTCACAGCTGATACAAATCCTGCAGTAAATCTGCAGTGTATCTACTTCCTGCTTTCATGGAAGTAAACATATTGTTAACATCCTGTGATTTCAAATGGGCTTATCAACCGTGGTAGTCAGCTGACACAGGGGAGAGATCAAATTACAACATGTGATTTAGACACAGATGAGGGTGGAATTAGACAGCCTAAACTCTTTAAATACATACAGGGTGCATTTTTCCCTTCTGTCCTGTGCAAGAGTTCAGGTCCACTTTAAAGGTTGCCTAAACTGAAATGAATCTAGCCAGTTAAACTTACTTTGGGTGTCTCTCAGTCCGCTGTAGTCCTTCAGGTTCCTCATTGTCGTTGTGCTCTCATCCTTTTAGCAGCTGTGCCCCTCTGAAAGTTGGTCCACTGAGTAAGCACAGAACACCTCCAGCCACAGGAGCACGATCGATGGGGCACACTGCCCAGGGCCGTGCATACAGGTTTTGGATGAGACAGCTGCTGAGTGGATCACAGCGAGGGACCAGCAGGACAACGGGGCTAGAAGAAATTCTAGGTAAGCTACATTGGCCAGATTTGTTTCACTTTAGTTTTCTTTTAGGATACTTTTACACTTGTGTGCTGTAGTAGTGGTGTGATTTAGAACAATCGCACTGCACCCAAAAAGTTGCACTGCGCCTTATAGCCATGGTGCAACCGATGATAAAATAACACAGCTCTTC
This sequence comes from Hyperolius riggenbachi, assembly GCF_040937935.1. NCBI lineage: Eukaryota > Metazoa > Chordata > Amphibia > Anura > Hyperoliidae > Hyperolius > Hyperolius riggenbachi. The sequence continues at coordinate 195,319,419 of NC_090654.1, forward strand.
AATGAGTCACAGCGTAACACACGGCAGCTTGTGCGTTACTTATGCGGTGCCCGGAACACTTTCATCGCATTTAGTCACACCGCAGGCAGTGTGTTATGCTTTATTGACTTAAATGGCCACTGGGGCGATCTGTGGTTAGGGAGAGTACGGGCACGTAATGTCAGGGCAGCCATCAGGGGGGACCACTGACACTGCAGTGAGGGGCCCAGGGCTTCTGGGGGCCCTGGGCCCCCCAAAACACTGGAAGGGCCGCATGTGCTGGCTGCGGGCCTGTGGCTCACTAACCAGCACACCACGTTCCAGCACTGAGAGAAGAGTGACATCAATTATATATATGAAGTGGCCTAAGCTTTGAAACCTGCATTATGGCCTCTTTTTCATGGGCAGTTGAACTGTGTGCTCAGCAAGCAGTTGTCAGGTAGCAGGAAGCAGTTCTGAGAGTTTGAGAGACATTTCACTGCCTATCAACTGCCCATGGAAAAAAAGCCTTAAAGAGAATCTGTATTGTTAAAATCGCACAAAAGTAAACATACCAGTGCGTTAGGGGACATCTCCTATTACCCTCTGTCACAATTTCGCCGCTCCTCGCTGCATTAAAAGTGGTTAAAAACAGTTTTAAAAAGTTTGTTTATAAACAAACAAAATGGCCACCAAAACAGGAAGTAGGTTGATGTACTGTATGTCCACACATAGAAAATACAACCATACACAAGCAGGCTGTATACAGCCTACCTTTTGAATCTCAAGAGATCATTTGTGTGTTTCTTTCTCCCTGCAGTTCTCATGCACTGAAGTCTCAGGCTGCTCTTTTTTTCTCCTGCAAACAGCTTTGCCCTTGTCTGTAATTCTTCAGTATGTGAAAGCCCAGCCAGCTCAGAGGACGATTTATCCAGCTTGTAAGAGAGAAGAGAGAAGAGAGAAGCTGCTCTAATCTAAATAATACACAGGCAGTGTGCATAGAGGGGCCTGGAAGGGGAAATTCATAGCAGAACCACAACACTGAAGAACTTGGCAGCCTTCCAGACACAGGCTGACAAGTCTGACAAGGGAAAGATACATTGATTTATTACAGAGACTGTGATAGCAGAAAGTGCTGCAGTAAGCCAGAACACATTAGAATAGCTTTTGGAACTTGTAGGATGATAAAAAACAGGATGCAATTTTTGTTACGGAGTCTCTTTAAGCCTGGTACACACTTTCAATTATGATTGACCAATCACTGACCAATTTTACCTCCTCCATGTAGTATGAGGATCAACAGATATTGAATAAGATGAGCAGATTTTAGTTAAACTCTCGTACTACATGGGGGTGGTAACATTGGTCAACGATTGGCCCATCATAATTGAAAGTGTGTATCAAGCTTTAGTCTGGTACACATTTTCAATTATGATTGACCAATCACTGAGCAATTTTACCACCTCCATGTAGTATGAGGGCCTACCGACACAATCTGCTCATAGCATTTAACATCTGATGACCCTCATACTACATGGGAGTGGTGACATTGGTCAGTAATTGGCCAATCATAATCGAAAGTGTGTACCAGCCTGTAGGATTTAACCAAATTATGCAAATTGATCTCAGACAATGTTTTTTTTTTAAATGTAATTAACGGAATTAACGGAATCTATGTTACATTTTTAAGCTCAGAAAGAGCAAAAATATAATATAATTAAAGAGACTCTTTAACTTTAAAAAAAAACCTCTGGGGGATACTTACCTCAGGAGGGGGAAGCCTCAGGGTCTCAATGAGGTTTCCCCGACCACTGAAGACAGCAGGAATTCAGGCTGGCTTCCCCGAAACCCCCCACCCCCACAAGCTAAGATTTATTTACATATCCGGGATCCAGCGCAGTCCCAGTAGCGACTCTTCCTTCAGGTGAGGCGGAAATAGCCAAACCCCATCGGATCCGCTCTACTACGCAGACGCAAAAGACTCGCGCCTGCTCAGTAGAGCGGATCCGATCTGGTTCAGCTATTTTCGCCTTCACCCAAACAGAAAGCCGCTAGTGCACCTGTGCAGGATCGCGGTAGGTAAATATTTACCTCTGGCCAAGTTGTACTCCAACTAGATGACCTAAACACACTGCTACTTGGTATGAATGTTGTATACTACCCCACCTCTTGTCCCCTCTCCCCCCATTTCCTTATATTGTAATCTCGCAAGGGCCGGGCTCTCTCACTCTTTTCTGTCTTGAAATTTGGTACACATTTATTTATATTAATTTTGACACTGTCATTACCAATTCTGTGTTTTGTACCAACTCTGTATTTCGTATATGCCTGTATACCGTTGTCTGTATTATTTTATACCCCATGATTGTTTCTTACTTTGTGCAACGCTATGGAATATGTTGGCGCTAAACGATTCAATGATAATAATAATAATAATAATCTATCTAAAATAATAATTCTGATGACTACAGCTTCCAGAGGTGCACCACAGCACAAAGACAGCTCCGGAGTAATCCTGGTGAAATCACAACATGGCATTGACTCTTCTAAGAGCGGTGCTCAAACTGCAGTGGTGCACCTGTGGGACCCCTGGAAGAGGTGATGTCCTCCACCCAGCTCCTCAATCACAGAGGGGTCTACAGAGGAGGTGGGCAGTCGAGGTAGCCTAACAGACGGTCACCTCTCCTCGCTGTAGGCCATCAGAGCAAAGTGGATGACTCCATATTTTTACTGCAGCAGTAAGCTCACACAGCTTTATTTGATTTCATTCAAACTAAATATATAAAAAACAATGACCAGTGCACCATGTATAGATGCAATCAAATATATTGTGATCAGCTTTCGTCAGCAAATTGTGAGAACAGAGAAGCGTACAGCATCAGGCTAATCAATATACAAAGCAATCGATATCATATAATAAAGCAACATAACGTACAGCTATATACAATGGTCTCATACAGTGGTGTATACAACATTAGATCACTCATAGATGTGGCTCATGAACATATATCTTCAAAGAGCAGCAGGATAATACGGTAGTCCTTATATTAGTACACAAGGAGCCAATGGGAACAAAGCATAAATGTCCAATCATGAACCAGGCAGAGTGATCAGTCAATAATGCAATCCAAGCACCCTGACAGCACTGTTTCGGATTACTACCTTTTTCAAAGGGTAAAGGATTCTCCTCTTTGGCTGCTGATTGGATTGCATTATTGACTGATCATTCTGCTTTGTTCATGATTGGACATTTGTGCTTTGTTCGCACTTGCTCCTTGTGTACTAATATAAGGACTTTTATCCAGCTTATCTTTGAAGATATATGTTCATGAGCCAAATCTATGAGTGATCTAATTTTATATACAGCACTGTATGAGACCATTGCATATAGCTGTACATTATGTTGCTGTAATATATGATATTGATTGCTTTGTATATTGATTAGCCTGTATATTGATTTGTACTCCTACTAGATAACCTAAACACACTGCTACTAGGTATGAATGTTGTATATACTACCCTACCTCCTGTCCCCCCTCCCCCAATTTCCTTATATTGTAAGCTCGCAATGGTCGGGCTCTCTCACCCTTTTCTGTCTTGAAATTTGGTACACATTTATTAACCACTTTACCCCCAGCGGTACGAATTTCTCCGTCCCTTTTTCCCCCCCTAAAAAAACAGGGACGGAGAAATCCGTACCTTCCGCGCTACCGCCGCTGTCTGCGCGCACCCGCCGCTCGTGCAAGCCGCCGCCCGCTCGCCCGGAGATCAATGAACGGGAAAATCCATTCCCGTTCGTTGATCTAGCCCCCGCAATGATCTGCTGCTTCTTTCAGAAACAGCGAGATCATTGTGAGTCTCCCAGCCTCCTACTGCTTCCTGTAAGCGTCCTTCCGGACGCTTACAGGTCGCATGTAAACAAACACTCTGTGGCCATCTTGTGGCCAAATAGTAAACTACACCCTAAAAGCATTTTACATATACAAACATTACATTTACACAATAAATTAACTCATTACCTCCCACACTCCCCAATTTTTATTTTTTTTTTGTAATCAAAAAAAAAAATACAATAAAAAAAAAACATAAATAGTTACCTTAGGGACTGAACTTTTTAAATATTTATGTCAAGAGGGTATAACACTGTTACTTTATAAACTGCGGGCTTGTAATTAGGGATGGATGCAAAACTGAAAAAAATGCACCTTTATTTCCAAATAAAATATTGTCGCCAAACATTGTGATAGGGACATAATTTAAATGGTTTTATAACCGGGACAAATGGGTTAATACATTTCATGGGTTTTAATTACAGTAGCATGCTTTATTTAAAAACTATAATGGCCGAAAACTGAAAAATAATAATTTTTTCCCACATTTTTTCCTATTTCCCCATTAAAACACATTTAGAATAAAATAATTCTTGGCATAATGTCCCACCTAAAGAAAGCCTAATTGGTGGCGAAAAAAACAAGATATAGTTCATTTCATTGGGATAAGTAATAATAAAGTTATAGACGAATGAATGGAAGGAGCGCTGAAAGGTGAAAATTGCTCTGGTGGTCAGGGGGTAAAACCCCTCAGTGGTGAAGTGGTTAATATTAATTTTGACACTGTCATTACCAATTCTGTGTTTTGTACCAACTCTGTATTTCGTATATGGCTGTATACCGTTGTCTATATTATTTTTTGCCCCATGATTGTTTCTTACTTTGTGCAACGTTATGGAATATGTTGGCGCTAAATTATTAAATGATAATAATAATAATTATCTATCTAAAATAATAATTCTGATGGCTACAGCTTCCAAAGGTGCACCACAGCACAAAGACAGCTCCGGAGTAATCCTGGTGAAATCACAACATGGCATTGACTCTTCTAAGAGCGGTGCTCAAACTGCAGTGGTGCACCTGTGGGACCCCTGGAAGAGGTGATGTCCTCCACCCAGCTCCTCAATCACAGAGGGGTCTACAGAGGAGGTGGGCAGTCGAGGTAGCCTAACAGACGGTCACCTCTCCTCGCTGTAGGCCATCAGAGCAAAGTGGATGACTCCACATTTTTACTGCAGCAGGAAGCTCACACAGCTTTATTTGATTTCATTCAAACTAAATATATAAATGACCAGTGCACCATGTATAGATACAATCAATAATATTGTGATTAGCTTTCGTCAGCAAATTGTGAGAACAGAGAAGCGTACAGCATCAGGCTAATCTATATACAAAGCAATCGATATCATATAATAAAGCAACATAATGTACAGCTATATACAATGGTCTCATACAGTGGTGTATACAACATTAGATCAATCATAGATGTGGCTCATGAACATATATCTTCAAAGAGCAGCAGGATAATACGGTAGTCCTTATATTAGCACACAAGGAGCCAGTGTGAACAAAGCATAAATGTCCAATCATGAACCAGGCAGAGTGATCAGTCAATAATGCAATCCAAGTACCCTGACAGCACTGTTTCGGATTACTACCTTTTTCAAAGGGTAAAGGATTCTCCTCTGGCTGCTGATTGGATTGCATTATTGACTGATCATTCTGCTTTGTTCCTGATTGGACATTTATGCTTTGTGCTTTGTTCGCACTGGCTCCTTGTGTACTAATATAAGGACTATTATCCAGCTGCTCTTTGAAGATATATGTTCATGAGCCAAATCTATGAATGATCTAATTTTGTATACACCACTGTATGAGACCATTGCATATAGCTGTACATTATGTTGCTTTAATATATGATATTGATTGCTTTGTATATTGATTAGCCTGATGCTGTACGCTTCTCTGTTCTCACAATTTGCTGATGAAAGCTGATCACATTTTTTGCATCTATACATGGTGTGCTGGTCATTATTTTTTATATATTTCTGGCATACTAGGACCCTTGATGGTCCGGTTTACTAGATCAAGCACCCATTTTTGCTATTGTTCCTGTTGTTATTCCAGGTGTGCAGACTTTTTTTCTGATGGATTGCTATTCATTCAAACTAAACACATACATTGATTTAGCTTACTTTAAGTTACAAAGCTCTCCACAATCTCACTCCTTTTTACATCTCCTCACTAGTTTCCAGATACCAACCCAACCACAATCTCAGATCTGCACATGACCCTCTTTTTTTCTCCTCTAGAATCACCTACTTGCATTCACATATACAAGATTTTTCACATGCTTTACCCCTCCTCTGGAATCCCCTGCCACAACACATCTGTCACTCTCCAACCTGTGATATCTTTAAACGTGCCCTCAAAACTAACTTTTTTCATCAAGTATACACTCTACCTTAGGCCAGTTCTCTTTTGACCTCTGGGCAAAATGTACTCCTACTAGATAACCTAAACACACTTCCACTAGGTATGAATGTTGTATTCCGCAAATCTGTTCTCAAGGCCCAGCAACAGTGCATGTTTTGTGGAAATCCACAGGTAAGTAATCAGCTCTGCTGAGACACTAATTACTCCACCTGTGCATGTTTGTGGTTTTCTGCAAAACATGTACTGTTGGTGGGCCTTGAGGACAGGCAGGGGTGCAGCTAAGGTTTTTGTGGCCCCAAGCGGACTGCAGGAAGTGGCCTTATGGGCGTGGCTATTCCGCAGAAAGTGGGCATGACCATGACATGTGGGTGGAGCGAAAGGGGGGGATGGAGGGTGTTTGAGGCGCGCGTAGTGTGCTGCGCCGAAAAATGGGCATGGCCATGACATTGTATGGGCGGAGCGTAACTGTAACCCCACATCAGCAAATATAGCCAACTATGACCATTAAATAATAAATGCAGCAACAGTTACCCCAGACACCAGAAAATAAGCGCAATGTGGGCAACATTTCACCAGAAAAAAAACACAATTTGGGCAACATTTCAGCAGAAAACAAACGCAATTTGGGCAACATTTCAGCAGAAAATGCACGCAATTTGGGCCACATTTCAGCAAAAAAAAAAACAAATGCAATTTGGGCAACATTTCAGCAGAAAATAAACGCAATTTGGGCCACATTTTAGCAGAAAACAAACGCAATTTGGGCCATATTTTAGCAGAAAACAAGCGCAATGTAGGCAAAATTTTAGCAGAAAACAAGCGCAATTTGGGCCACATTTTAGCAGAAAGCAAACACAATTTGGGCCACATTTTAGCAGAAAACAAACGCAATTTGGGCCACATTTCAGCAGAAAGCAAACACAATTTGGGCCACATTTTAGCAGAAAACAAATGCAATTTGGGCCACATTTTAGCAGAAAGCAAACGCAATTTGGGCCACATTTTAGCAGAAAACAAACGCAATTTGGGCCACATTTTAGGAGAAAACAAAAGCAATTTGGGCCACATTTCACCTGCAAAAAAGAATTTAATCAACTGACAGAAGTCCCCTCACCCGGCCGGCCTCTGAGGTGCAGCTGCCCAGACGATCCTCCTTCCTGCATATCTCCCGCGCTGAATTGCATAGCAGGGCTACGGGAAGATGGCGCCCGAAGCCCTGTACAAATAGTCTCCAGTACAGGGCTTCGGACGCCATCCTCCCGTAGCCCTGCTCTGCCTGCTGGAAGACCATGCAGGCAGGCTGGAGCGGGGCTGCGGCGCGGACAACAGTGTGACGTCACAATGACGTCATGGAGCCTATGAGGCCCCAAGTGGCTGCTTGGTCTGCTTGGTGCCTGGCGGCGCCCCTGGGGACAGGATTGGGGAGCTCTGTTGTATAATACCCAATAGGCCTGTACGATTTTAGGAAGAATTTAAATCGAGAGATTTCTGTATGAAATCACAATTTCAATTCACGATATCCTTCAAATAAAGCTGTTTTCCCTCTGTGCCTGTTTGTTCCCCCTCTGGGTTTCTCTGTCCCCCTGTCTCTCTTTGTGCACCCTCTGTCTCTCTTTGTGCACCCTCTGTCTCTTTTTGTGCCTCCTTTGTCTTTATCTGTGTCCCCTTTGTGTCTCTCTTTGTGCACCCTCTGTGTCTCTCTCTGTGCCCCTTCTGTGTCTCTCTTTGTGCCTGCTCTGTGCCCTCTCTGTGTCTCTCTAAGTGCCCGCTCTGTGTCTCCTCTCTACCTCTCTATGTGCCCCCTCTATGTCTCTCTGTACCCGCTCTGTGTCTCTCTATGTGCCCCCTCTGTCCCCCAAACGGCGGCAGTGCTGGACATACCATCCAGCACGTATCCAGCATTGCCCATCTATCCACTTTGCCTCCTGCATGCCCGGCCGGCATACCAGAAAGTATGTCGTGCACAAGATCCAGCAGATGGCGAGAGGACAGACAGGATAGCGTTTGACTTGTGTCAGAAGGTATGTTCAACACTGCCGATACTGCGGGACGCACACACCGGGGCTTGTGGGAAGTTTGACGCCACTTCTTCGAACTTCCCCATGCGGTAATGACGTCATAGCATAAATCGCCGCTTTGACGGTTATGAAATTGTGATCTTGGTGATAGTGATTTTGGTTTACATTCGATTTATCGTTCAGGCCAACTGTACAATCTTTATTAACTCCAAAATCAACAAGTAAAATAAAAATATTTGACAACAAAGCACCAGCAATGAATCCACGTGATTGTAATAATTAGGATCAATTCTGGTCACATATCAGGGGTAGGGGTGTCATAAATCCTGTGAAAAATACATAGCACCACAATCCATGTGGCAAAAACCAATAAGGTGCAGAAAAACAGGTGATGGCTATGAAGCAATGACAATACACGCCTTTAATATACATAAATAAAATATATCGCTAACTATCCCTAATTTGTATCTATTTTACGTGTAGGTAATGATATCTCATAATCCGCCGATAGGGGTGCCTACCTAATAATGTTTTTCACAGACGTGTCATATCTCTGACGGCCACAAGGTGGAGCTCCAGACACAGTTTCATGTCTGAGATGCGAGCTCATAGCTCTCTGCTCCGTGAGATGCCTGTAGGGAGTAGGCGGGGTCTTGCTGCTATACAGGAATGCCTGGGTAAGTCGGGACAGTGCGGAGACCCGTCCAGCTCTTGTGCTCAGCAATGTGCTGCCACCGCTGCTTGTCCTTCCACAGAAATTGTTTACAGTTACCACAGCAACTGGGGTGACACGTGGCTGATGATGCAGTCAGGTGATGTACGGCATCCCATCCCCCGCGCCCAAAGTGCTGTATCTCACATTATATATATCTATTTCCCGATGCCGATTCTCTGCACCAGGCGGACGTCGACGTCGCTATGTATCTACACATTCAAAAAAAAAAACCATAAACCACTTAGCACACAATAAGGTTTCTCTACCACGGCCACAAGGGGGTGCTGCGGACACAAGTAATGACGTCCTCTTGGCTAACAAACGGGCTGCTGGGCTCCTCGATGCTGCGTGTGATGCTCTAATCGTCCCCCACTTCTGCCCACAAATGTCGCCGGAGTAGAGACCAGACCAGAAACACGTTCATCACATTCGCTCGCCTGTCGCTCGTGTGTCCGCGGAGGATGTGTTTCCGGCCGGGTAGCTGCCATGCTGTGGATGCCTCGAGCTGGTGACATATGGACACGTGCAGCCTTCTGTGCTGCTCACTGTGGCTCTCACTATTCATGTCAGTTCTCCTATAACTATGCTGCTGACAGTCTAGGATTGTTATATTACTGTATGTAAACACGTATATAGGGCTTGGATTCTCTTGATGCACTTGTTTTATACTGACCGACCACGACGCTCATAATAAAGTTATTTATAATAGACTGGCACGGCGGGGTAACCTCTTTTTGGACAGTGCAGTGTATCCTAAGAACAACAGTTGTGCATTATATATTAGGGAATTAATTTTATGATTTCTATGCCAGGCATCAATATATATTCTCCCATCTGGTTAAATCTAGAGATCCTGTAGCCACACCTTGATTTGTATGGTACTGTAGGTTTTTGAAATAAAGTAAAGTTTTGCTCAAGATACATCATATACAGTATATAATTACTGAATCTCTTGTTCATTAAGTAGGGATATTGTCCCTGCGTACACTGCCTCAGTGTCTCTGGGTTTGTGCTTCTGCGCATGTGTGCAGCACTGACCGTTGGGACAGGAGGACGGGGCCAGTCAGCGGGCGGCTGTGTGCACGGGCGGACTGCTGCGCGAATGCTCATGCGGCGGTTGCAAGCGCATGCGACGGTAATACACTAGAGCCCGTTTTTAAATGGGCTAAGGTGGCTAGTATATTATAGAACACATTTATTGGATATGATTTATTTGCTCCTTTTTTTCCCTTTAATTTCTTAGCTTAATTTGCGTGAAAACACACTTTTTAAGTAAGTGTGCTAAGGGTAAAAACAGACACTTACCTGGGGCTTCTATCAGCCCCCTGTAGCAGTAATGTCCCCCGCTGTCCTCCGATCTGCCGTTCCCTGCCGCCGGCACCGGGCAATTGTTCGTCTAACACAGACGAACAATGCGTGCTCCCGTTTGCGTCATCGGAAGCTTACTGCGCAGTACGGAGGTTTCTTGTACTGCTCCTGCACAGTACGCTTCTGATGACGCGAGCGGAAGCTACAGGTGCATGGATGCGCAGCCGCAGTTGGAAAGCATGCCGCGCTAGACCGGAGAACAGCGGATCTGAGGAGGGTGGCGTGGGACATGACTGCTACAGGGGGCTGATAGAAGTCCTAGGTAAGTGTCTGTTTTTACCCTCAGCACCCACACACAGAACCCCTTTAAATTGTGTCGCATTGTAGTGATTGTGATTTCTATTGGATGGGAGGGGGGGCATTTTACTGTCATTAGCATCTTAAGGTGGCCACTAGCGTTACAATTTGCAGAACAATCGTTTACAAACGATTCTTTGTATGAATGATCGGAAATGATTGTTGGGACCACTAATGGACAAACCCCATACAAAGAATCTGATCAGATTGATGGGACCAATCCAAAAAACAGATGGATTTTACTAACCTGATTGGTTAGGAGATTTTTTCCTTCAGCGTACGTTTCCACTAGAGCAAATCTGCATGCGTTTCCTGCATGCAGATTCGCATAGACAATACAAGTGGATGGGACTGTTGCGGGATACTGTGTAGTTTGTCGTGGAGAAAAAATCTGCACGGCAGAACCATCAGAATTCGCACGCCGCACACCCGCACGCGATTCATCGGTAATGTAACTAAATAGGAAAACCGCAAGCATTTTAGTCTTGCGGTTTTCCCGCCGTTTCCGTGTGCGTTTCCTCTTAAAAACCCATGTCAATGCTTGCCAGCATTGACATGGTTAAAATCGCGTTGTGTAAACCGCGAGTGATTCCGCGTGAAAATCCGCATCGAAATGGCAACGAAACCACAATCACATGCGGATTCGTTGCCGCGATTTTCCCGTCGAAATCGCACAGCAGTAGTGGAAACGTACCCTCAGTAGTCACAAACGATCATTTCTAATCGTTCATAAAAGATCGTTCAGCAAATTGTATTGTTAGTGGCCACCTTTGCACTCTAATCACTCTCATGTCATCCTTAATGACAGGAGACAATGATTAAAGCGGACCTGAACTCAAAACTCTGGTCTAAAAGAAACGCAACAGCATAATAGCCTTTATAGAAAAAACTTTCTTTGTTACAGCTGATAGAAATCCTAACATAAAACTGCACTGTTTCTACTTCCTGCTTTCATGGAAGCAGGCATTGTTAGCATCCTACACTTTCAAATGAGCTTATCTGCCTTTAGTAGTCAGCTGACACAGGGGAGAGGTCAAATTACAACTTGTGATTAGACACAGATAAGGGGGAATTAGGCTAAACTCTCTAAATAATGTACAGTGTGCATTTCTATGTTTTCCTTGTGTCCTGTGTAAGAGTTCAGGTCCACTTTAAGGTGTAATCACAAGCGCTGGAAAGCTCTCCTAGTGGGTCCCAGGCCTTATGAAGCAGGGATTGGACTGTAAGCTTTGGAGGTAAATGTTTGTGAATTGAAGGATTTAATGCGGAAATTAAAGCGGACCTGAACTCAGAACTTCTTCTCTGCTCTAAGAGATAGGCAACAGCATAATAACCTTTAACCCCCTTGGCGGTATGAAAAATACCGCCAGGGGGAAGCGCAACAGTTTTTTTTAAATTTTTTTTTTTTTTATCATGTAGCGAGCCGAGGGCTCGCTACATGATAGCCGCTACTCAGCGGCATCCCCCCGCCCGCTTCGATCGCCTTCGGCGATCACCGATCAGGAAATCCCGTTCAAAGAACGGGATTTCCTGGAGGGCTTCCCCCGTCGCCATGGCGACGGGGCGGGATGACGTCACCGACGTCAGCGACGTCGGGACGTCATTGGGAGACCCGATCCACCCCTCGGCGCTGCCTGGCACTGATTGGCCAGGCAGCGCTCGGGGTCTGGCGGGGGGGGCCGCGCGCCGCACCGGATAGCGGCGATCGGGCGCGCGGCGGCGATCGGGGTGCTGGCGCAGCTAGCAAAGTGCTAGCTGCGTCCAGCAAAAAAAAAATTAAGTAAATCGGCCCAGCAGGGCCTGAGCGGCACCCTCCGGCGGCTTACCCCGTGTCACACACGGGGTTACCGCCAAGGAGGTTAAAGAAAAACATTTTTGTCACAGCTGATACAAATCCTGCAGTAAATCTGCAGTGTATCTACTTCCTGCTTTCATGGAAGTAAACATATTGTTAACATCCTGTGATTTCAAATGGGCTTATCAACCGTGGTAGTCAGCTGACACAGGGGAGAGATCAAATTACAACATGTGATTTAGACACAGATGAGGGTGGAATTAGACAGCCTAAACTCTTTAAATACATACAGGGTGCATTTTTCCCTTCTGTCCTGTGTAAGAGTTCAGGTCCACTTTAAAGGTTGCCTAAACTGAAATGAATCTAGCCAGTTAAACTTACTTTGGGTGTCTCTCAGTCCGCTGTAGTCCTTCAGGTTCCTCATTGTCGTTGTGCTCTCATCCTTTTAGCAGCTGTGCCCCTCTGAAAGTTGGTCCACTGAGTAAGCACAGAACACCTCCAGCCACAGGAGCACGATCGATGGGGCACACTGCCCAGGGCCGTGCATGCAGGTTTTGGATGAGACAGCTGCTGAGTGGATCACAGCGAGGGACCAGCAGGACAACGGGGCTAGAAGAAATTCTAGGTAAGCTACATTGGCCAGATTTGTTTCACTTTAGTTTTCTTTTAGGATACTTTTACACTTGTGTGCTGTAGTAGTGGTGTGATTTGGAACAATCGCACTGCACCCAAAAAGTTGCACTGCGCGTTATAGCCATGGTGCAACCGATGATAAAATAACACAAATAACACAGCTCTTCAATGAGTCACAGCGTAACACACGGCAGCTTGTGCGTTACTTATGCGGTGCCCGGAACACTTTCATCGCATTTAGTCACACCGCAGGCAGTGTGTTATGCTTTATTGACTTAAATGGCCACTGGGGCGATCTGTGGTCAGGGAGAGTACGGGCACGTAATGTCAGGGCAGCCATCAGGGGGGACCACTGACACTGCAGTGAGGGGCCCAAGGCTTCTGGGGGCCCTGGGCCCCCCAAAGCACTGGAAGGGCCGCATGTGCTGGCTGCGGGCCTGTGGCTCACTAACCAGCACACCACGTTCCAGCACTGAGAGAAGAGTGACATCAATTATATATATGAAGTGGCCTAAGCTTTGAAACCTGCATTATGGCCTCTTTTTCATGGGCAGTTGAACTGTGTGCTCAGCAAGCAGTTGTCAGGTAGCAGGAAGCAGTTCTGAGAGTTTGAGAGACATTTCACTGCCTATCAACTGCCCATGGAAAAAAAGCCTTAAAGAGAATCTGTATTGTTAAAATCGCACAAAAGTAAACATACCAGTGCGTTAGGGGACATCTCCTATTACCCTCTGTCACAATTTCGCCGCTCCTCGCTGCATTAAAAGTGGTTAAAAACAGTTTTAAAAAGTTTGTTTATAAACAAACAAAATGGCCACCAAAACAGGAAGTAGGTTGATGTACTGTATGTCCACACATAGAAAATACAACCATACACAAGCAGGCTGTATACAGCCTACCTTTTGAATCTCAAGAGATCATTTGTGTGTTTCTTTCTCCCTGCAGTTCTCATGCACTGAAGTCTCAGGCTGCTCTTTTTTTCTCCTGCAAACAGCTTTGCCCTTGTCTGTAATTCTTCAGTATGTGAAAGCCCAGCCAGCTCAGAGGACGATTTATCCAGCTTGTAAAAGATAAGAGAGAAGAGAGAAGCTGCTCTAATCTAAATAATACACAGGCAGTGTGCATAGAGGGGCCTGGAAGGGGAAATTCATAGCAGAACCACAACACTGAAGAACTTGGCAGCCTTCCAGACACAGGCTGACAAGTCTGACAAGGGAAAGATACATTGATTTATTACAGAGACTGTGATAGCAGAAAGTGCTGCAGTAAGCCAGAACACATTAGAATAGCTTTTGGAACTTGTAGGATGATAAAAAACAGGATGCAATTTTTGTTACGGAGTCTCTTTAAGCCTGGTACACACTTTCAATTATGATTGACCAATCACTGACCAATTTTACCTCCTCCATGTAGTATGAGGATCAACAGATATTGAATAAGATGAGCAGATTTTAGTTAAACTCTCGTACTACATGGGGGTGGTAACATTGGTCAACGATTGGCCCATCATAATTGAAAGTGTGTATCAAGCTTTAGTCTGGTACACATTTTCAATTATGATTGACCAATCACTGAGCAATTTTACCACCTCCATGTAGTATGAGGGCCTACCGACACAATCTGCTCATAGCATTTAACATCTGATGACCCTCATACTACATGGGAGTGGTGACATTGGTCAGTAATTGGCCAATCATAATCGAAAGTGTGTACCAGCCTGTAGGATTTAACCAAATTATGCAAATTGATCTCAGACAATGTTTTTTTTTTAAATGTAATTAACGGAATTAACGGAATCTATGTTACATTTTTAAGCTCAGAAAGAGCAAAAATATAATAAAATTAAAGAGACTCTTTAACTTTAAAAAAAAACCTCTGGGGGATACTTACCTCAGGAGGGGGAAGCCTCAGGGTCTCAATGAGGTTTCCCCGACCACTGAAGACAGCAGGAATTCAGGCTGGCTTCCCCGAAACCCCCCACCCCCACAAGCTAAGATTTATTTACATCTCCGGGATCCAGCGCAGTCCCAGTAGCGACTCTTCCTTCAGGTGAGGCGGAAATAGCCAAACCCCATCGGATCCGCTCTACTACGCAGACGCAAAAGACTCGCGCCTGCTCAGTAGAGCGGATCCGATCTGGTTCAGCTATTTTCGCCTTCACCCAAACAGAAAGCCGCTAGTGCACCTGTGCAGGATCGCGGTAGGTAAATATTTACCTCTGGCCAAGTTGTACTCCAACTAGATGACCTAAACACACTGCTACTTGGTATGAATGTTGTATACTACCCCACCTCTTGTCCCCTCTCCCCCCATTTCCTTATATTGTAATCTCGCAAGGGCCGGGCTCTCTCACTCTTTTCTGTCTTGAAATTTGGTACACATTTATTTATATTAATTTTGACACTGTCATTACCAATTCTGTGTTTTGTACCAACTCTGTATTTCGTATATGCCTGTATACCGTTGTCTGTATTATTTTATACCCCATGATTGTTTCTTACTTTGTGCAACGCTATGGAATATGTTGGCGCTAAACGATTCAATGATAATAATAATAATCTATCTAAAATAATAATTCTGATGACTACAGCTTCCAGAGGTGCACCACAGCACAAAGACAGCTCCGGAGTAATCCTGGTGAAATCACAACATGGCATTGACTCTTCTAAGAGCGGTGCTCAAACTGCAGTGGTGCACCTGTGGGACCCCTGGAAGAGGTGATGTCCTCCACCCAGCTCCTCAATCACAGAGGGGTCTACAGAGGAGGTGGGCAGTCGAGGTAGCCTAACAGACGGTCACCTCTCCTCGCTGTAGGCCATCAGAGCAAAGTGGATGACTCCATATTTTTACTGCAGCAGTAAGCTCACACAGCTTTATTTGATTTCATTCAAACTAAATATATAAAAAACAATGACCAGTGCACCATGTATAGATGCAATCAAATATATTGTGATCAGCTTTCGTCAGCAAATTGTGAGAACAGAGAAGCGTACAGCATCAGGCTAATCAATATACAAAGCAATCGATATCATATAATAAAGCAACATAACGTACAGCTATATACAATGGTCTCATACAGTGGTGTATACAACATTAGATCACTCATAGATGTGGCTCATGAACATATATCTTCAAAGAGCAGCAGGATAATACGGTAGTCCTTATATTAGTACACAAGGAGCCAATGGGAACAAAGCATAAATGTCCAATCATGAACCAGGCAGAGTGATCAGTCAATAATGCAATCCAAGCACCCTGACAGCACTGTTTCGGATTACTACCTTTTTCAAAGGGTAAAGGATTCTCCTCTTTGGCTGCTGATTGGATTGCATTATTGACTGATCATTCTGCTTTGTTCATGATTGGACATTTGTGCTTTGTTCGCACTTGCTCCTTGTGTACTAATATAAGGACTTTTATCCAGCTTATCTTTGAAGATATATGTTCATGAGCCAAATCTATGAGTGATCTAATTTTATATACAGCACTGTATGAGACCATTGCATATAGCTGTACATTATGTTGCTGTAATATATGATATTGATTGCTTTGTATATTGATTAGCCTGTATATTGATTTGTACTCCTACTAGATAACCTAAACACACTGCTACTAGGTATGAATGTTGTATATACTACCCTACCTCCTGTCCCCCCTCCCCCAATTTCCTTATATTGTAAGCTCGCAATGGTCGGGCTCTCTCACCCTTTTCTGTCTTGAAATTTGGTACACATTTATTAACCACTTTACCCCCAGCGGTACGAATTTCTCCGTCCCTTTTTTCCCCCCTAAAAAAACAGGGACGGAGAAATCCGTACCTTCCGCGCTACCGCCGCTGTCTGCGCGCACCCGCCGCTCGTGCAAGCCGCCGCCCGCTCGCCCGGAGATCAATGAACGGGAAAATCCATTCCCGTTCGTTGATCTAGCCCCCGCAATGATCTGCTGCTTCTTTCAGAAACAGCGAGATCATTGTGAGTCTCCCAGCCTCCTACTGCTTCCTGTAAGCGTCCTTCCGGACGCTTACAGGTCGCATGTAAACAAACACTCTGTGGCCATCTTGTGGCCAAATAGTAAACTACACCCTAAAAGCATTTTACATATACAAACATTACATTTACACAATAAATTAACTCATTACCTCCCACACTCCCCAATTTTTATTTTTTTTTTGTAATCAAAAAAAAAAATACAATAAAAAAAAAACATAAATAGTTACCTTAGGGACTGAACTTTTTAAATATTTATGTCAAGAGGGTATAACACTGTTACTTTATAAACTGCGGGCTTGTAATTAGGGATGGATGCAAAACTGAAAAAAATGCACCTTTATTTCCAAATAAAATATTGTCGCCAAACATTGTGATAGGGACATAATTTAAATGGTTTTATAACCGGGACAAATGGGTTAATACATTTCATGGGTTTTAATTACAGTAGCATGCTTTATTTAAAAACTATAATGGCCGAAAACTGAAAAATAATAATTTTTTCCCACATTTTTTCCTATTTCCCCATTAAAACACATTTAGAATAAAATAATTCTTGGCATAATGTCCCACCTAAAGAAAGCCTAATTGGTGGCGAAAAAAACAAGATATAGTTCATTTCATTGGGATAAGTAATAATAAAGTTATAGACGAATGAATGGAAGGAGCGCTGAAAGGTGAAAATTGCTCTGGTGGTCAGGGGGTAAAACCCCTCAGTGGTGAAGTGGTTAATATTAATTTTGACACTGTCATTACCAATTCTGTGTTTTGTACCAACTCTGTATTTCGTATATGGCTGTATACCGTTGTCTATATTATTTTTTGCCCCATGATTGTTTCTTACTTTGTGCAACGTTATGGAATATGTTGGCGCTAAATTATTAAATGATAATAATAATAATTATCTATCTAAAATAATAATTCTGATGGCTACAGCTTCCAAAGGTGCACCACAGCACAAAGACAGCTCCGGAGTAATCCTGGTGAAATCACAACATGGCATTGACTCTTCTAAGAGCGGTGCTCAAACTGCAGTGGTGCACCTGTGGGACCCCTGGAAGAGGTGATGTCCTCCACCCAGCTCCTCAATCACAGAGGGGTCTACAGAGGAGGTGGGCAGTCGAGGTAGCCTAACAGACGGTCACCTCTCCTCGCTGTAGGCCATCAGAGCAAAGTGGATGACTCCACATTTTTACTGCAGCAGGAAGCTCACACAGCTTTATTTGATTTCATTCAAACTAAATATATAAATGACCAGTGCACCATGTATAGATACAATCAATAATATTGTGATTAGCTTTCGTCAGCAAATTGTGAGAACAGAGAAGCGTACAGCATCAGGCTAATCTATATACAAAGCAATCGATATCATATAATAAAGCAACATAATGTACAGCTATATACAATGGTCTCATACAGTGGTGTATACAACATTAGATCAATCATAGATGTGGCTCATGAACATATATCTTCAAAGAGCAGCAGGATAATACGGTAGTCCTTATATTAGCACACAAGGAGCCAGTGTGAACAAAGCATAAATGTCCAATCATGAACCAGGCAGAGTGATCAGTCAATAATGCAATCCAAGTACCCTGACAGCACTGTTTCGGATTACTACCTTTTTCAAAGGGTAAATGATTCTCCTCTGGCTGCTGATTGGATTGCATTATTGACTGATCATTCTGCTTTGTTCCTGATTGGACATTTATGCTTTGTGCTTTGTTCGCACTGGCTCCTTGTGTACTAATATAAGGACTATTATCCAGCTGCTCTTTGAAGATATATGTTCATGAGCCAAATCTATGAATGATCTAATTTTGTATACACCACTGTATGAGACCATTGCATATAGCTGTACATTATGTTGCTTTAATATATGATATTGATTGCTTTGTATATTGATTAGCCTGATGCTGTACGCTTCTCTGTTCTCACAATTTGCTGATGAAAGCTGATCACATTTTTTGCATCTATACATGGTGTGCTGGTCATTATTTTTTATATATTTCTGGCATACTAGGACCCTTGATGGTCCGGTTTACTAGATCAAGCACCCATTTTTGCTATTGTTCCTGTTGTTATTCCAGGTGTGCAGACTTTTTTTCTGATGGATTGCTATTCATTCAAACTAAACACATACATTGATTTAGCTTACTTTAAGTTACAAAGCTCTCCACAATCTCACTCCTTTTTACATCTCCTCACTAGTTTCCAGATACCAACCCAACCACAATCTCAGATCTGCACATGACCCTCTTTTTTTCTCCTCTAGAATCACCTACTTGCATTCACATATACAAGATTTTTCACATGCTTTACCCCTCCTCTGGAATCCCCTGCCACAACACATCTGTCACTCTCCAACCTGTGATATCTTTAAACGTGCCCTCAAAACTAACTTTTTTCATCAAGTATACACTCTACCTTAGGCCAGTTCTCTTTTGACCTCTGGGCAAAATGTACTCCTACTAGATAACCTAAACACACTTCCACTAGGTATGAATGTTGTATTCCGCAAATCTGTTCTCAAGGCCCAGCAACAGTGCATGTTTTGTGGAAATCCACAGGTAAGTAATCAGCTCTGCTGAGACACTAATTACTCCACCTGTGCATGTTTGTGGTTTTCTGCAAAACATGTACTGTTGGTGGGCCTTGAGGACAGGCAGGGGTGCAGCTAAGGTTTTTGTGGCCCCAAGCGGACTGCAGGAAGTGGCCTTATGGGCGTGGCTATTCCGCAGAAAGTGGGCATGACCATGACATGTGGGTGGAGCGAAAGGGGGGGATGGAGGGTGTTTGAGGCGCGCGTAGTGTGCTGCGCCGAAAAATGGGCATGGCCATGACATTGTATGGGCGGAGCGTAACTGTAACCCCACATCAGCAAATATAGCCAACTATGACCATTAAATAATAAATGCAGCAACAGTTACCCCAGACACCAGAAAATAAGCGCAATGTGGGCAACATTTCACCAGAAAAAAAACACAATTTGGGCAACATTTCAGCAGAAAACAAACGCAATTTGGGCAACATTTCAGCAGAAAATGCACGCAATTTGGGCCACATTTCAGCAAAAAAAAAAACAAATGCAATTTGGGCAACATTTCAGCAGAAAATAAACGCAATTTGGGCCACATTTTAGCAGAAAACAAACGCAATTTGGGCCATATTTTAGCAGAAAACAAGCGCAATGTAGGCAAAATTTTAGCAGAAAACAAGCGCAATTTGGGCCACATTTTAGCAGAAAGCAAACACAATTTGGGCCACATTTTAGCAGAAAACAAACGCAATTTGGGCCACATTTCAGCAGAAAGCAAACACAATTTGGGCCACATTTTAGCAGAAAACAAATGCAATTTGGGCCACATTTTAGCAGAAAGCAAACGCAATTTGGGCCACATTTTAGCAGAAAACAAACGCAATTTGGGCCACATTTTAGGAGAAAACAAAAGCAATTTGGGCCACATTTCACCTGCAAAAAAGAATTTAATCAACTGACAGAAGTCCCCTCACCCGGCCGGCCTCTGAGGTGCAGCTGCCCAGACGATCCTCCTTCCTGCATATCTCCCGCGCTGAATTGCATAGCAGGGCTACGGGAAGATGGCGCCCGAAGCCCTGTACAAATAGTCTCCAGTACAGGGCTTCGGACGCCATCCTCCCGTAGCCCTGCTCTGCCTGCTGGAAGACCATGCAGGCAGGCTGGAGCGGGGCTGCGGCGCGGACAACAGTGTGACGTCACAATGACGTCATGGAGCCTATGAGGCCCCAAGTGGCTGCTTGGTCTGCTTGGTGCCTGGCGGCGCCCCTGGGGACAGGATTGGGGAGCTCTGTTGTATAATACCCAATAGGCCTGTACGATTTTAGGAAGAATTTAAATCGAGAGATTTCTGTATGAAATCACAATTTCAATTCACGATATCCTTCAAATAAAGCTGTTTTCCCTCTGTGCCTGTTTGTTCCCCCTCTGGGTTTCTCTGTCCCCCTGTCTCTCTTTGTGCACCCTCTGTCTCTCTTTGTGCACCCTCTGTCTCTTTTTGTGCCTCCTTTGTCTTTATCTGTGTCCCCTTTGTGTCTCTCTTTGTGCACCCTCTGTGTCTCTCTCTGTGCCCCTTCTGTGTCTCTCTTTGTGCCTGCTCTGTGCCCTCTCTGTGTCTCTCTAAGTGCCCGCTCTGTGTCTCCTCTCTACCTCTCTATGTGCCCCCTCTATGTCTCTCTGTACCCGCTCTGTGTCTCTCTATGTGCCCCCTCTGTCCCCCAAACGGCGGCAGTGCTGGACATACCATCCAGCACGTATCCAGCATTGCCCATCTATCCACTTTGCCTCCTGCATGCCCGGCATACCAGAAAGTATGTCGTGCACAAGATCCAGCAGATGGCGAGAGGACAGACAGGATAGCGTTTGACTTGTGTCAGAAGGTATGTTCAACACTGCCGATACTGCGGGACGCACACACCGGGGCTTGTGGGAAGTTTGACGC
This sequence comes from Hyperolius riggenbachi, assembly GCF_040937935.1. NCBI lineage: Eukaryota > Metazoa > Chordata > Amphibia > Anura > Hyperoliidae > Hyperolius > Hyperolius riggenbachi. The sequence continues at coordinate 195,340,933 of NC_090654.1, forward strand.
CACTTCTTCAAACTTCCCCATGCGGTAATGACGTCATAGCATAAATCGCCGCTTTGACGGTTATGAAATTGTGATCTTGGTGATAGTGATTTTGGTTTACATTCGATTTATCGTTCAGGCCAACTGTACAATCTTTATTAACTCCAAAATCAACAAGTAAAATAAAAATATTTGACAACAAAGCACCAGCAATGAATCCACGTGATTGTAATAATTAGGATCAATTCTGGTCACATATCAAGGGTAGGGGTGTCATAAATCCTGTGAAAAATACATAGCACCACAATCCATGTGGCAAAAACCAATAAGGTGCAGAAAAACAGGTGATGGCTATGAAGCAATGACAATACACGCCTTTAATATACATAAATAAAATATATCGCTAACTATCCCTAATTTGTATCTATTTTACGTGTAGGTAATGATATCTCATAATCCGCCGATAGGGGTGCCTACCTAATAATGTTTTTCACAGACGTGTCATATCTCTGACGGCCACAAGGTGGAGCTCCAGACACAGTTTCATGTCTGAGATGCGAGCTCATAGCTCTCTGCTCCGTGAGATGCCTGTAGGGAGTAGGCGGGGTCTTGCTGCTATACAGGAATGCCTGGGTAAGTCGGGACAGTGCGGAGACCCGTCCAGCTCTTGTGCTCAGCAATGTGCTGCCACCGCTGCTTGTCCTTCCACAGAAATTGTTTACAGTTACCACAGCAACTGGGGTGACACGTGGCTGATGATGCAGTCAGGTGATGTACGGCATCCCATCCCCCGCGCCCAAAGTGCTGTATCTCACATTTTATATATATATCATACCTCCCAACATTTTAAACTAAGAAACCGGGACACTGGCCACACCCCTAACCACACCCCCAAGACACGCCTACCATCGTTTTTTTAATATTTTTTTTTATTAATATTTATGCCCTTATTCTTTTTTTTTTATTAAATATACCCTCATACACCCTGCCCGTGGGTGGGGAGGAGGGTAAGGGTGCCCGTGGGTGGGGAGGAGGGTGAGGATGGGTGCCAAAAAATGATCGAGGCGCCAGCCACGCGTGGTATGCGGGATGCGGCCATATCATTACTACCTCCCTCCCTCCCTCCCTTGAGATCTGCCCCCGTGTCCCCGTTAGCAGAGTGCGCAGCGAGCGGAGCGGGCTGTCATCTTACCTCCGTCCATGCACGCATACCGATGTCTTTCTCCAGCTTCCTGCTTCCTGTGACGTCACAGGAAGCAGAGTGAAGCCGGACATCGGTATGCGCGCATGGACGCAGGTAATGACAGCCCGCTCCGCTCGCTGCGCACTCTGCTAATGGGGGACACGGGGGCAGATCTCAAGGGAAGGAGGGAGGGAGGTAGTAATGATATGGCCGCATCCCGCATACCACGCGCGGCTGGTGCCTCGATCATTTTTTTTTTACTGCTGCCCACTGCCGCCGGGACTTGGGGGGCTCATACCGTGACAGCGGGAGAGCCCCCCCCAAATCGTGACAGTCCCGACGAGATCGGGACGGTTGGGCCCTCTGTATATATATATCTATTTCCCGATGCCGATTCTCTGCACCAGGCGGACGTCGACGTCGCTATGTATCTACACATTCAAAAAAAAAAAAAACATAAACCACTTAGCACACAATAAGGTTTCTCCAACACGGCCACAAGGGGGTGCTGCGGACACAAGTAATGACGTCCTCTTGGCTAACAAACGGGCTGCTGGCTCCTCGATGCTGCGTGTGATGCTCTAATCGTCCCCCACTTCTGCCCACAAATGTCGCCGGAGTAGAGACCAGACCAGAAACACGTTCATCACCTTCGCCCGCCTGTCGCTCGTGTGTCCGCGGAGGATGTGTTTCCGGCCGGGTAGCTGCCATGCTGTGGATGCCTCGAGCTGGTGACATATGGACACGTGCAGCCTTCTGTGCTGCTCACTGTGGCTCTCACTATTCATGTCAGTTCTCCTATAACTATGCTGCTGACAGTCTAGGATTGTTATATTACTGTATGTAAACACGTATATAGGGCTTGGATTCTCTTGATGCACTTGTTTTATACTGACCGACCACGGCGCTCATAATAAAGTTATTTATAATAGACTGGCACGGCGGGGTAACTTCTTTTTGGACAGTGCAGTGTATCCTGAGAACAACAGTTGTGCATTATATATTAGGGAATTAATTTTATGATTTCTATGCCAGGCATCAATATATATACAATACAATACAATAACATTTCTATAGCGCTTTTCTCCCATAGGACTCAAAGCGCTTAGGCTCTCTCAGATTCAGTAATTAGTAGGATGAAGTATTCACACAACAAAAGTTATATTTCTGCAAATGCCAGACTGAACAGGTGGGTTTTCAGTCTGGATTTAAACACATCCAGGGATGGGGCTGTCCTGATCTGTTGAGGTAAGTAGTTCCAAAACGTAGGGGCAGCATGACAGAAGGCTCTGGGACCAAAAGTTTCTAAGTGGACTCTGGGTATGACTAGATTATTAGAACCTGTGGATCTGAGAATGCGGGGATTGCTTCGCAGCTGTAACATATCTTTCATGTATCCAGGGCCTAGATTATTCAGGGATTTAAATGTCAGTAGGCCGATCTTGAATAGGACCCTCCATTCTATAGGTAGCCAGTGAAGGGAATGCAGGACTGGCGTTATGTGGCAGTGACGGGGTTGGTTGGTTAGCAGTCTGGCAGCAGTATTCTGTATCAGCTGTAGCCGGTACAAGGCCTTTTTTGGAAGGCCAGTGTAGAGAGCATTGCAGTAGTCCAGTCGGGATGTGATGAAGGCGTGGACTAAGGTTGGCAGATCTTCTGGGGGTATGAGGTGCTTGATTTTTGCAATGTTCTTCAGGTGAAAATATATATATTCTCCCATCTGGTTAAATCTAGAGATCCTGTAGCCACACCTTGATTTGTATTGTACTGTAGGTTTTTGAAATAAAGTAAAGTTTTGCTCAAGATACATCATATACAGTATATAATTACTGAATCTCTTGTTCATTAAGTAGGGATATTGTCCCTGCGTACACTGCCTCAGTGTCTCTGGGTTTGTGCTTCTGCGCATGTGTGCAGCACTGACCGTTGGGACAGGAGGACGGGGCCAGTCAGCGGGCGGCTGTGTGCACGGGCGGACTGCTGCGCGAATGCTCATGCGGCGGTTGCAAGCGCATGCGACGGTAATACACTAGAGCCCGTTTTTAAACGGGCTAAGGTGGCTAGTATATTATAGAACACATTTATTGGATATGATTTATTTGCTCCTTTTTTTTCCTTTAATTTCTTAGCTTAATTTGCGTGAAAACACACTTTTTAAATAAGTGTGCTAAGGGTAAAAACAGACACTTACCTGGGGCTTCTATCAGCCCCCTGTAGCAGTAATGTCCCCCGCTGTCCTCCGATCTGCCGTTCCCTGCCGCCGGCACCGGGCAATTGTTCGTCTAACACAGACGAACAATGCGTGCTCCCGTTTGCGTCATCGGAAGCTTACTGCGCAGTACGGAGGTTTCTTGTACTGCTCCTGCACAGTACGCTTCTGATGACGCGAGCGGAAGCTACAGGTGCATGGATGCGCAGCCGCAGTTGGAAAGCATGCCGCGCTAGACCGGAGAACAGCGGATCTGAGGAGGGTGGCGTGGGACATGACTGCTACAGGGGGCTGATAGAAGTCCTAGGTAAGTGTCTGTTTTTACCCTCAGCACCCACACACAGAACCCCTTTAACCCCCCTGGCGGTAACCCCGTCTCAGAGACGGGGTGGAAAGCCACAGCAAATAACGGCTCACCTCTCTCTGCCCAGCAGTGATCGGCGCTCCCCCCGCTGGCTCAATCTCCCGCAGGAGACATCAGCTGCAGCTCTGGCAGCTTCCCGTCCGTCCTCTCCCCGTTATGTCCCCGTTTTCTGCCCCCCCCCCCCCCCCTGCATGGGGTAGCAATGCGCTCACCTCCCTGGCTGGGGTAGCAATGCGCTCACCTCCCTGGCTGGCAGTGATCGGCGATCGGCGCTCCCCTCTCCCGCAGGAGACATCAGCGGCTGCTTCCCCTCCTCTCCCCATCTGCTGGCCGGTCTCCCCCGGTCTGATTGCCGCTCCTCCCTCCGATCGTGTGCCCCTGCCCCGCCGCGCATTGACGTCATCGGCGTGATGACGTCATCAGTGCCTGATCGGCACTTGTAACAAAAAAAAAAAAAATCAATAAAGAAAAAAAAAAAAAAGTTATATGAAAAAATGTAAATAAAATAAAAAAAATGTAAATAAAATAAACACCCCCCCCCCACCCCACCCACATACACACACATATATAAAATAAAGTAACACACACACACACACACACACACACACAAATAAAGCTACATACTTTCAATACAAAAAAAAAAAAAATGACCACACACACACAAAAAAAAACAATGTACACATAAATAAAGTTACATACAAGCTACACTTGTTACAAACTTACCTCAGAGAGATTTCAGAGATTTGATTTGATTCTCTCTGCTTCATTGATCTGCGTCCATGGCGTCCAAGCGTGCGTCCAGCGCAAAAGCTGTTCTTCAGCTGCAGGAAAGTGACAGCGAACTTGACGCACTTGATGCAAGCGATAGCGAATCCTGGCAAAGTTCGTCGTCTGATGCTGAAAGCGACAGCGGTGAGGATTCGTCGCTTGATGTCCGAGATGTGCGCACCTGGTGCGCAATTGATTGCAGTACGCCTCAAGCTCCGCCGCCGAGATTCCCATTCACTGGTTCATCAGGTTTGAAGGTGGAGGTGGAAGGCAGCGACCCCTTGACGTACCTGAAATTGTTTCTGACAGCTGACGTCATCGACAAAATTGTTTCTGAGACAAACAGGTACGCAGAGCAGCAAATGGCGACTTCACATCTGAGGTGTTCCAGAGTCAGAGCATGGGAACCGGTGACCTCAGATGTCATTTGGCAGTTCCTGTGCCTAATCATCTTACAAGGAGTTGTGGGGAAACCAATGCAGAAAATGTATTGGTCCACCAATCATTTACTGGCTACTCCTTTCTTTGGATGCGTCATGTCGGAATATAAATTTTCTTTGATTATGAAGTTCCTACATTTTACAAATAACGAGGAATATGACGAAAACACACATCCGGCACCGAAACTTCGTAAAATTTGGGATGTAAGCCAACTTATACTGAGGAACTTCAAGCAGACCTATGTGCCTGAGCGAGACATCAGCATCGATGAAAGCCTCATGGCATATAAAGGACGGCTCAGCTGGATACAATATATTGCGTCTAAAAGGGCACGATTTGGGATAAAATCTTATCGCCTGTGTGAATCCAGCTCTGGATATATATGGAATGCCGTTATCTACACAGGAAAGGGGACAACATTTAGCGAGACTTTCCGCAGCTATGGTCTGGCCACGTCCTCTGTCCTGACACTTCTCGAGCCACTTCTAAATCAGGGCTACTGTGTCACAACCGACAATTTTTATACCTCTCCTGAGCTAATTGAGGTCCTTTTGCATAACCGAACTGATTGCTATGGCACAGTTAGGCCTAACAGGCGCGACATGCCAACGTCATTTGGCGCCAAAAAGCTTAAGCCTGGAGACATTGTGGCCTGGCAAAAAGGCAAAATTCTGGCGCTGAGATGGCGGGACAAAAAAGACGTGTGTCTGATGAGCACCGTGCACAATACCGCCACAGTGACAGTCCACACAAGAGGTGGGAAAGAGGTCGTCAAACCACAGCTTGTGTTGGATTACAACAACACTATGGGAGGCGTGGACAAATCTGACCAGGAGACCACCTTCTATCCAGCGATGCGGAAACAACAAAAAAAATATTATAAGAAAATTTTTCGGCATCTTCTGGAGCAGTGTCTTTGGAACTCCTATGTGCTCTTCAAATTCATGCTGACTTTATTTGGAAAGTTGTGGAGTCCATATTTGTTACACACCAAAGTTCACCCACAGCGGCGAGGAGACCTGGACGTCATGGTGCTGGAGTGGTAAATCCAGAACGCCTAACTGCACGTCACTTTGTGGAATACGTCCCGCCGACAGAAAAAAAGGCAACACCAAGTCGGATGTGTGTCGTTTGCTGCTCAAAGAAGGACAGCAGTGGCAAAAAAATAAGAAAAGAAACCAGGTTCCACTGTCCTGACTGTGACGTGGGTCTTTGTGCAGTCCCATGTTTCAAAATTTACCATACCCGGGAGCTTTATTAGTTTTTTTTTTTTCTGATTAGCATTACATTCATTACATTGTATTATTTTATTTGTATTATTTTTTCATGCAAAAAAGTATGAATTTATTTGCATTACTCTTTCATGCTAAATTATCTGTGGGGATGTGCAGATATATTATATCCGGGAGCTTTATTAGCTTTTTTTCTGATTTGCATTATTTTTTCATGCAAAAAAGTATGAGTTTATTTTTATTACCCTTTCATGGTAAATTAACTGCAGTACTGTGTTTATGATCTTGTTATTTATTAATATGTCTGATTTTTATGTTGTGCATTTTTTGAAATGTAAGGTAGTTTATAAATCCTTGCATTGAAAAAAAAAGTAGTTGCGTCTGTCTATTTATTTATTTATATAAATTCTTAGCACTAGTTAAAATTAGATATGAGTAGGTTATTGCTATTTGCTAACAATTACAGGTCAAAAGAAAACTACACATTTCCATCACAAAAATTGTACCGCTTTTAGGAAGTAATTCCAGCAGTAATCATACCGCCAAGGAGGTTAAATTGTGTCGCATTGTAGTGATTGTGATTTCTATTGGATGGGAGGGGGGGCATTTTACTGTCATTAGCATTTTAAGGTGGCCACTAGCGTTACAATTTGCAGAACAATCGTTTACAAACAATTCTTTGTATGAATGATCGGAAATGATTGTTGGGACCACTAATGGACAAACCCCATACAAAGAATCTGATCAGATTGATGGGACCAATCCAAAAAACAGATGGATTTTACTAACCTGATTGGTTAGGAGATTTTTTCCTTCAGCGTACGTTTCCACTAGAGCAAATCTGCATGCGTTTCCTGCATGCAGATTCGCATAGACAATACAAGTGGATGGGACTGTTGCGGGATACTGTGTAGTTTGTCGTGGAGAAAAAATCTGCACGGCAGAACCATCAGAATTCGCACGCCGCACACCCGCACGCGATTCATTGGTAATGTAACTAAATAGGAAAACCGCAAGCATTTTAGTCTTGCGGTTTTCCCGCCGTTTCCGTGTGCGTTTCCTCTTAAAAACCCATGTCAATGCTTGCCAGCATTGACATGGTTAAAATCGCGTTGTGTAAACCGCGAGTGATTCCGCGTGAAAATCCGCATCGAAATGGCAACGAAACCACAATCACATGCGGATTCGTTGCCGCGATTTTCCCGTCGAAATCGCACAGCAGTAGTGGAAACGTACCCTCAGTAGTCACAAACGATCATTTCTAATCGCTCATAAAAGATCGTTCAGCAAATTGTATTGTTAGTGGCCACCTTTGCACTCTAATCACTCTCATGTCATCCTTAATGACAGGAGACAATGATTAAAGCGGCAATAAAGCATTAAAGGGTAAACTGGAGGAGGAGTACACTCCAAAGAACACAGTGTATCAGCCAAATTATAAATATATAAATTTTATTAGTGAAATCAACAATTTAAAAGGAAATAAATTCCAATAAAAGGCACTATGCCTGCACTGGGGCCGGCCGACCCTCCAACTCACCACATCCACCACTCATCCACACATGCAGCCGGGACAAAAATGGGAGGGACTCAAAAAAAGAGAGAGAAAAAGTACATCTGAAGTGATCACTAAACTCATATGTTCCCATGTAAGCCATGCAACTTCAATTTCTCCCGGCAAAAAACACGGTTAGTGTTCCTCATAAACCATGACGGCCACAGTAGTTGTTAGTAAAGCAACAGCAGTCCAAGCAATGCAGCAGAAGGAGGAAAAAGGCAGAGAAAGGCTCCAGTCGCAAGCCCAGTCAATAATGTACCTCGTAGAAGTAGCAACATAAGCGGCACAATGCACTATAAGTGGATATCATCATACTCTACCGGCTCCACGGTGTCAGCTTGGTGGAACAGTTCCAATGAAATTACTCCGTGCTGCAGATAATCCACATGAGGTTGCTGTGTAGCTGCGTAGCTGTCAATGAAAGCCTCCTGGCCGATGGTAATAAGTCCAGGAATTGCCGTGCTGTGGCTTAGGGATAGTGTTGGACCAAGCGCTTGTAGAGATCCAGCGGGTGCAGGGTGAAAGAGGTCCACACTGCAGTCCACAGTGCGGGAGGATGGAGGATGAGGAGTCCACGCTGCGCAGTGCAGCAAAGATGCAGTGAGGGTGTGTGGCGGCGGCGGCGGTGGAGGACGGCTCACCCCATGCAAGTCGTGCCAGAACGCCAGATACCCGACATGTTTCGCCGGTAGCTTCCGGCTTTCTCAAGGGGGCGTGTCAGTCAGCAAATTGTATTGTTAGTGGCCACCTTTGCACTCTAATCACTCTCATGTCATCCTTAATGACAGGAGACAATGATTAAAGCGGACCTGAACTCAAAACTCTGGTCTAAAAGAAACGCAACAGCATAATAGCCTTTATAGAAAAAACTTTCTTTGTTACAGCTGATAGAAATCCTAACATAAAACTGCACTGTTTCTACTTCCTGCTTTCATGGAAGCAGGCATTGTTAGCATCCTACACTTTCAAATGAGCTTATCTGCCTTTAGTAGTCAGCTGACACAGGGGAGAGGTCAAATTACAACTTGTGATTAGACACAGATAAGGGGGAATTAGGCTAAACTCTCTAAATAATGTACAGTGTGCATTTCTATGTTTTCCTTGTGTCCTGTGTAAGAGTTCAGGTCCACTTTAAGGTGTAATCACAAGCGCTGGAAAGCTCTCCTAGTGGGTCCCAGGCCTTATGAAGCAGGGATTGGACTGTAAGCTTTGGAGGTAAATGTTTGTGAATTGAAGGATTTAATGCGGAAATTAAAGCGGACCTGAACTCAGAACTTCTTCTCTGCTCTAAGAGATAGGCAACAGCATAATAACCTTTAAAGAAAAACATTTTTGTCACAGCTGATACAAATCCTGCAGTAAATCTGCAGTGTATCTACTTCCTGCTTTCATGGAAGTAAAGATATTGTTAACATCCTGTGATTTCAAATGGGCTTATCAACCGTGGTAGTCAGCTGACACAGGGGAGAGATCAAATTACAACATGTGATTTAGACACAGATGAGGGTGGAATTAGACAGCCTAAACTCTTTAAATACATACAGGGTGCATTTTTCCCTTCTGTCCTGTGCAAGAGTTCAGGTCCACTTTAAAGGTTGCCTAAACTGAAATGAATCTAGCCAGTTAAACTTACTTTGGGTGTCTCTCAGTCCGCTGTAGTCCTTCAGGTTCCTCATTGTCGTTGTGCTCTCATGCTTTTAGCAGCTGTGCCCCTCTGAAAGTTGGTCCACTGAGTAAGCACAGAACACCTCCAGCCACAGGAGCACGATCGATGGGGCACACTGCCCAGGGCCGTGCATGCAGGTTTTGGATGAGACAGCTGCTGAGTGGATCACAGGGAGGGACCAGCAGGACAACGGGGCTAGAAGAAATTCTAGGTAAGCTACATTGGCCAGATTTGTTTCACTTTAGTTTTCTTTTAGGATACTTTTACACTTGTGTGCTGTAGTAGTGGTGTGATTTGGAACAATCGCACTGCACCCAAAAAGTTGCACTGCGCGTTATAGCCATGGTGCAACCGATGATAAAATAACACAAATAACACAGCTCTTCAATGAGTCACAGCGTAACACACGGCAGCTTGTGCGTTACTTATGCGGTGCCCGGAACACTTTCATCGCATTTAGTCACACCGCAGGCAGTGTGTTATGCTTTATTGACTTAAATGGCCACTGGGGCGATCTGTGGTCAGGGAGAGTACGGGCACGTAATGTCAGGGCAGCCATCAGGGGGGACCACTGACACTGCAGTGAGGGGCCCAGGGCTTCTGGGGGCCCTGGGCCCCCCAAAGCACTGGAAGGGCCGCATGTGCTGGCTGCGGGCCTGTGGCTCACTAACCAGCACACCACGTTCCAGCACTGAGAGAAGAGTGACATCAATTATATATATGAAGTGGCCTAAGCTTTGAAACCTGCATTATGGCCTCTTTTTCATGGGCAGTTGAACTGTGTGCTCAGCAAGCAGTTGTCAGGTAGCAGGAAGCAGTTCTGAGAGTTTGAGAGACATTTCACTGCCTATCAACTGCCCATGGAAAAAAAGCCTTAAAGAGAATCTGTATTGTTAAAATCGCACAAAAGTAAACATACCAGTGCGTTAGGGGACATCTCCTATTACCCTCTGTCACAATTTCGCCGCTCCTCGCTGCATTAAAAGTGGTTAAAAACAGTTTTAAAAAGTTTGTTTATAAACAAACAAAATGGCCACCAAAACAGGAAGTAGGTTGATGTACTGTATGTCCACACATAGAAAATACAACCATACACAAGCAGGCTGTATACAGCCTACCTTTTGAATCTCAAGAGATCATTTGTGTGTTTCTTTCTCCCTGCAGTTCTCATGCACTGAAGTTTCAGGCTGCTCTTTTTTTCTCCTGCAAACAGCTTTGCCCTTGTCTGTAATTCTTCAGTATGTGAAAGCCCAGCCAGCTCAGAGGACGATTTATCCAGCTTGTAAAAGATAAGAGAGAAGAGAGAAGCTGCTCTAATCTAAATAATACACAGGCAGTGTGCATAGAGGGGCCTGGAAGGGGAAATTCATAGCAGAACCACAACACTGAAGAACTTGGCAGCCTTCCAGACACAGGCTGACAAGTCTGACAAGGGAAAGATACATTGATTTATTACAGAGACTGTGATAGCAGAAAGTGCTGCAGTAAGCCAGAACACATTAGAATAGCTTTTGGAACTTGTAGGATGATAAAAAACAGGATGCAATTTTTGTTACGGAGTCTCTTTAAGCCTGGTACACACCTTCAATTATGATTGACCAATCACTGACCAATTTTACCTCCTCCATGTAGTATGAGGATCAACAGATATTGAATAAGATGAGCAGATTTTAGTTAAACTCTCGTACTACATGGGGGTGGTAACATTGGTCAACGATTGGCCCATCATAATTGAAAGTGTGTATCAAGCTTTAGTCTGGTACACATTTTCAATTATGATTGACCAATCACTGACCAATTTTACCACCTCCATGTAGTATGAGGGCCTACCGACACAATCTGCTCATAGCATTTAACATCTGATGACCCTCATACTACATGGGAGTGGTGACATTGGTCAGTAATTGGCCAATCATAATCGAAAGTGTGTACCAGCCTGTAGGATTTAACCAAATTATGCAAATTGATCTCAGACAATGTTTTTTTTTTAAATGTAATTAACGGAATTAACGGAATCTATGTTACATTTTTAAGCTCAGAAAGAGCAAAAATATAATATAATTAAAGAGACTCTTTAACTTTAAAAAAAAACCTCTGGGGGATACTTACCTCAGGAGGGGGAAGCCTCAGGGTCTCAATGAGGTTTCCCCGACCACTGAAGACAGCAGGAATTCAGGCTGGCTTCCCCGAAACCCCCCACCCCCACAAGCTAAGATTTATTTACATCTCCGGGATCCAGCGCAGTCCCAGTAGCGACTCTTCCTTCAGGTGAGGCGGAAATAGCCAAACCCCATCGGATCCGCTCTACTACGCAGACGCAAAAGACTCGCGCCTGCTCAGTAGAGCGGATCCGATCTGGTTCAGCTATTTTCGCCTTCACCCAAACAGAAAGCCGCTAGTGCACCTGTGCAGGATCGCGGTAGGTAAATATTTACCTCTGGCCAAGTTGTACTCCAACTAGATGACCTAAACACACTGCTACTTGGTATGAATGTTGTATACTACCCCACCTCTTGTCCCCTCTCCCCCCATTTCCTTATATTGTAATCTCGCAAGGGCCGGGCTCTCTCACTCTTTTCTGTCTTGAAATTTGGTACACATTTATTTATATTAATTTTGACACTGTCATTACCAATTCTGTGTTTTGTACCAACTCTGTATTTCGTATATGCCTGTATACCGTTGTCTGTATTATTTTATACCCCATGATTGTTTCTTACTTTGTGCAACGCTATGGAATATGTTGGCGCTAAACGATTCAATGATAATAATAATAATAATAATCTATCTAAAATAATAATTCTGATGACTACAGCTTCCAGAGGTGCACCACAGCACAAAGACAGCTCCGGAGTAATCCTGGTGAAATCACAACATGGCATTGACTCTTCTAAGAGCGGTGCTCAAACTGCAGTGGTGCACCTGTGGGACCCCTGGAAGAGGTGATGTCCTCCACCCAGCTCCTCAATCACAGAGGGGTCTACAGAGGAGGTGGGCAGTCGAGGTAGCCTAACAGACGGTCACCTCTCCTCGCTGTAGGCCATCAGAGCAAAGTGGATGACTCCATATTTTTACTGCAGCAGTAAGCTCACACAGCTTTATTTGATTTCATTCAAACTAAATATATAAAAAACAATGACCAGTGCACCATGTATAGATGCAATCAAATATATTGTGATCAGCTTTCGTCAGCAAATTGTGAGAACAGAGAAGCGTACAGCATCAGGCTAATCAATATACAAAGCAATCGATATCATATAATAAAGCAACATAACGTACAGCTATATACAATGGTCTCATACAGTGGTGTATACAACATTAGATCACTCATAGATGTGGCTCATGAACATATATCTTCAAAGAGCAGCAGGATAATACGGTAGTCCTTATATTAGTACACAAGGAGCCAATGGGAACAAAGCATAAATGTCCAATCATGAACCAGGCAGAGTGATCAGTCAATAATGCAATCCAAGCACCCTGACAGCACTGTTTCGGATTACTACCTTTTTCAAAGGGTAAAGGATTCTCCTCTTTGGCTGCTGATTGGATTGCATTATTGACTGATCATTCTGCTTTGTTCATGATTGGACATTTGTGCTTTGTTCGCACTTGCTCCTTGTGTACTAATATAAGGACTTTTATCCAGCTTATCTTTGAAGATATATGTTCATGAGCCAAATCTATGAGTGATCTAATTTTATATACAGCACTGTATGAGACCATTGCATATAGCTGTACATTATGTTGCTGTAATATATGATATTGATTGCTTTGTATATTGATTAGCCTGTATATTGATTTGTACTCCTACTAGATAACCTAAACACACTGCTACTAGGTATGAATGTTGTATATACTACCCTACCTCTTGTCCCCCCTCCCCCCATTTCCTTATATTGTAAGCTCGCAATGGTCGGGCTCTCTCACCCTTTTCTGTCTTGAAATTTGGTACACATTTATTAACCACTTTACCCCCAGCGGTACGAATTTCTCCGTCCCTTTTTCCCCCCCTAAAAAAACAGGGACGGAGAAATCCGTACCTTCCGCGCTACCGCCGCTGTCTGCGCGCATCCGCCGCTCGCGCAAGCCGCCGCCCGCTCGCCCGGAGATCAATGAACGGGAAAATCTATTCCCGTTCGTTGATCTAGCCCCCGCAATGATCTGCTGCTTCTTTCAGAAACAGCGAGATCATTGTGAGTCTCCCAGCCTCCTACTGCTTCCTGTAAGCGTCCTTCCGGACGCTTACGGGTCGCATGTAAACAAACACTCTGTGGCCATCTTGTGGCCAAATAGTAAACTACACCCTAAAAGCATTTTACATATACAAACATTACATTTACACAATAAATTAACTCATTACCTCCCACACTCCCCAATTTTTATTTTTTTTTTGTAATTAAAAAAAAAAATACAATAAAAAAAAAACATAAAGTTACCTTAGGGACTGAACTTTTTAAATATTTATGTCAAGAGGGTATAACACTGTTACTTTATAAACTGCGGGCTTGTAATTAGGGATGGATGCAAAACTGAAAAAAATGCACCTTTATTTCCAAATAAAATATTGTCGCCAAACATTGTGATAGGGACATAATTTAAATGGTTTTATAACCGGGACAAATGGGTTAATACATTTCATGGGTTTTAATTACAGTAGCATGCTTTATTTAAAAACTATAATGGCCGAAAACTGAAAAATAATAATTTTTTCCCACATTTTTTCCTATTTCCCCATTAAAACACATTTAGAATAAAATAATTCTTGGCATAATGTCCCACCTAAAGAAAGCCTAATTGGTGGCGAAAAAAACAAGATATAGTTCATTTCATTGGGATAAGTAATAATAAAGTTATAGACGAATGAATGGAAGGAGCGCTGAAAGGTGAAAATTGCTCTGGTGGTCAGGGGGTAAAACCCCTCAGTGGTGAAGTGGTTAATATTAATTTTGACACTGTCATTACCAATTCTGTGTTTTGTACCAACTCTGTATTTCGTATATGGCTGTATACCGTTGTCTATATTATTTTTTGCCCCATGATTGTTTCTTACTTTGTGCAACGTTATGGAATATGTTGGCGCTAAATTATTAAATGATAATAATAATAATTATCTATCTAAAATAATAATTCTGATGGCTACAGCTTCCAAAGGTGCACCACAGCACAAAGACAGCTCCGGAGTAATCCTGGTGAAATCACAACATGGCATTGACTCTTCTAAGAGCGGTGCTCAAACTGCAGTGGTGCACCTGTGGGACCCCTGGAAGAGGTGATGTCCTCCACCCAGCTCCTCAATCACAGAGGGGTCTACAGAGGAGGTGGGCAGTCGAGGTAGCCTAACAGACGGTCACCTCTCCTCGCTGTAGGCCATCAGAGCAAAGTGGATGACTCCACATTTTTACTGCAGCAGGAAGCTCACACAGCTTTATTTGATTTCATTCAAACGAAATATATAAATGACCAGTGCACCATGTATAGATACAATCAATAATATTGTGATTAGCTTTCGTCAGCAAATTGTGAGAACAGAGAAGCGTACAGCATCAGGCTAATCTATATACAAAGCAATCGATATCATATAATAAAGCAACATAATGTACAGCTATATACAATGGTCTCATACAGTGGTGTATACAACATTAGATCAATCATAGATGTGGCTCATGAACATATATCTTCAAAGAGCAGCAGGATAATACGGTAGTCCTTATATTAGCACACAAGGAGCCAGTGTGAACAAAGCATAAATGTCCAATCATGAACCAGGCAGAGTGATCAGTCAATAATGCAATCCAAGTACCCTGACAGCACTGTTTCGGATTACTACCTTTTTCAAAGGGTGAAGGATTCTCCTCTGGCTGCTGATTGGATTGCATTATTGACTGATCATTCTGCTTTGTTCCTGATTGGACATTTATGCTTTGTGCTTTGTTCGCACTGGCTCCTTGTGTACTAATATAAGGACTATTATCCAGCTGCTCTTTGAAGATATATGTTCATGAGCCAAATCTATGAATGATCTAATTTTGTATACACCACTGTATGAGACCATTGCATATAGCTGTACATTATGTTGCTTTAATATATGATATTGATTGCTTTGTATATTGATTAGCCTGATGCTGTACGCTTCTCTGTTCTCACAATTTGCTGATGAAAGCTGATCACATTTTTTGCATCTATACATGGTGTGCTGGTCATTATTTTTTATATATTTCTGGCATACTAGGACCCTTGATGGTCCGGTTT
The DNA here is from genome assembly GCF_040937935.1 of Hyperolius riggenbachi. Lineage (NCBI taxonomy): Eukaryota > Metazoa > Chordata > Amphibia > Anura > Hyperoliidae > Hyperolius > Hyperolius riggenbachi. Next base: position 195,356,585 of record NC_090654.1, read on the forward strand.
ACTAGATCAAGCACCCATTTTTGCTATTGTTCCTGTTGTTATTCCAGGTGTGCAGACTTTTTTTCTGATGGATTGCTATTCATTCAAACTAAACACATACATTGATTTAGCTTACTTTAAGTTACAAAGCTCTCCACAATCTCACTCCTTTTTACATCTCCTCACTAGTTTCCAGATACCAACCCAACCACAATCTCAGATCTGCACATGACCCTCTTTTTTTCTCCTCTAGAATCACCTCCTTGCATTCACATATACAAGATTTTTCACATGCTTTACCCCTCCTCTGGAATCCCCTGCCACAACACATCTGTCACTCTCCAACCTGTGATATCTTTAAACGTGCCCTCAAAACTAACTTTTTTCATCAAGTATACACTCTACCTTAGGCCAGTTCTCTTTTGACCTCTGGGCAAAATGTACTCCTACTAGATAACCTAAACACACTTCCACTAGGTATGAATGTTGTATTCCGCAAATCTGTTCTCAAGGCCCAGCAACAGTGCATGTTTTGTGGAAATCCACAGGTAAGTAATCAGCTCTGCTGAGACACTAATTACTCCACCTGTGCATGTTTGTGGTTTTCTGCAAAACATGTACTGTTGGTGGGCCTTGAGGACAGGCAGGGGTGCAGCTAAGGTTTTTGTGGCCCCAATCGGACTGCAGGAAGTGGCCTTATGGGCGTGGCTATTCCGCAGAAAGTGGGCATGGCCATGACATGTGGGTGGAGCGAAAGGGGGGGATGGAGGGTGTTTGAGGCGCGCGTAGTGTGCTGCGCCGAAAAATGGGCATGGCCATGACATTGTATGGGCGGAGCGTAACTGTAACCCCACATCAGCAAATATAGCCAACTATGACCATTAAATAATAAATGCAGCAACAGTTACCCCAGACACCAGAAAATAAGCGCAATGTGGGCAACATTTCACCAGAAAAAAAAACACAATTTGGGCAACATTTCAGCAGAAAACAAACGCAATTTGGGCAACATTTCAGCAGAAAATGCACGCAATTTGGGCCACATTTCAGCAAAAAAAAAACAAATGCAATTTGGGCAACATTTCAGCAGAAAATAAACGCAATTTGGGCCACATTTTAGCAGAAAACAAACGCAATTTGGGCCATATTTTAGCAGAAAACAAGCGCAATGTAGGCAAAATTTTAGCAGAAAACAAGCGCAATTTGGGCCACATTTTAGCAGAAAGCAAACACAATTTGGGCCACATTTTAGCAGAAAACAAACGCAATTTGGGCCACATTTCAGCAGAAAGCAAACACAATTTGGGCCACATTTTAGCAGAAAACAAATGCAATTTGGGCCACATTTTAGCAGAAAGCAAACGCAATTTGGGCCACATTTTAGCAGAAAACAAACGCAATTTGGGCCACATTTTAGGAGAAAACAAAAGCAATTTGGGCCACATTTCACCTGCAAAAAAGAATTTAATCAACTGACAGAAGTCCCCTCACCCGGCCGGCCTCTGAGGTGCAGCTGCCCAGACGATCCTCCTTCCTGCATATCTCCCGCGCTGAATTGCATAGCAGGGCTACGGGAAGATGGCGCCCGAAGCCCTGTACAAATAGTCTCCAGTACAGGGCTTCGGACGCCATCCTCCCGTAGCCCTGCTCTGCCTGCTGGAAGACCATGCAGGCAGGCTGGAGCGGGGCTGCGGCGCGGACAACAGTGTGACGTCACAATGACGTCATGGAGCCTATGAGGCCCCAAGTGGCTGCTTGGTCTGCTTGGTGCCTGGCGGCGCCCCTGGGAACAGGATTGGGGAGCTCTGTTGTATAATACCCAATAGGCCTGTACGATTTTAGGAAGAATTTAAATCGAGAGATTTCTGTATGAAATCACAATTTCAATTCACGATATCCTTCAAATAAAGCTGTTTTCCCTCTGTGCCTGTTTGTTCCCCCTTTGGGTTTCTCTGTCCCCCTGTCTCTCTTTGTGCACCCTCTGTCTCTCTTTGTGCACCCTCTGTCTCTTTTTGTGCCTCCTTTGTCTTTATCTGTGTCCCCTTTGTGTCTCTCTTTGTGCACCCTCTGTGTCTCTCTCTGTGCCCCTTCTGTGTCTCTCTTTGTGCCTGCTCTGTGCCCTCTCTGTGTCTCTCTAAGTGCCCGCTCTGTGTCTCCTCTCTACCTCTCTATGTGCCCCCTCTATGTCTCTCTGTACCCGCTCTGTGTCTCTCTATGTGCCCCCTCTGTCCCCCAAACGGCGGCAGTGCTGGACATACCATCCAGCACGTATCCAGCATTGCCCATCTATCCACTTTGTCTCCTGCATGCCCGGCATACCAGAAAGTATGTTGTGCACAAGATCCAGCAGATGGCGAGAGGACAGACAGGATAGCGTTTGACTTGTGTCAGAAGGTATGTTCAACACTGCCGATACTGCGGGACGCACACACCGGGGCTTGTGGGAAGTTTGACGCCACTTCTTCGAACTTCCCCATGCGGTAATGACGTCATAGCATAAATCGCCGCTTTGACGGTTATGAAATTGTGATCTTGGTGATAGTGATTTTGGTTTACATTCGATTTATCGTTCAGGCCAACTGTACAATCTTTATTAACTCCAAAATCAACAAGTAAAATAAAAATATTTGACAACAAAGCACCAGCAATGAATCCACGTGATTGTAATAATTAGGATCAATTCTGGTCACATATCAGGGGTAAGGGTGTCATAAATCCTGTGAAAAATACATAGCACCACAATCCATGTGGCAAAAACCAATAAGGTGCAGAAAAACAGGTGATGGCTATGAAGCAATGACAATACACGCCTTTAATATACATAAATAAAATATATCGCTAACTATCCCTAATTTGTATCTATTTTACGTGTAGGTAATGATATCTCATAATCCGCCGATAGGGGTGCCTACCTAATAATGTTTTTCACAGACGTGTCATATCTCTGACGGCCACAAGGTAGAGCTCCAGACACAGTTTCATGTCTGAGATGCGAGCTCATAGCTCTCTGCTCCGTGAGATGCCTGTAGGGAGTAGGCGGGGTCTTGCTGCTATACAGGAATGCCTGGGTAAGTCGGGACAGTGCGGAGACCCGTCCAGCTCTTGTGCTCAGCAATGTGCTGCCACCGCTGCTTGTCCTTCCACATAAATTGTTTACAGTTACCACAGCAACTGGGGTGACACGTGGCTGATGATGCAGTCAGGTGATGTACGGCATCCCATCCCCCGCGCCCAAAGTGCTGTATCTCACATTTTATATATATATATCTATTTCCCGATGCCGATTCTCTGCACCAGGCGGACGTCGACGTCGCTATGTATCTACACATTCAAAAAAAAAAAAACATAAACCACTTAGCACACAATAAGGTTTCTCTACCACGGCCACAAGGGGGTGCTGCGGACACAAGTAATGACGTCCTCTTGGCTAACAAACGGGCTGCTGGCTCCTCGATGCTGCGTGTGATGCTTTAATCGTCCCCGTCTTCTGCCCACAAATGTCGCCGGAGTAGAGACCAGACCAGAAACACGTTCATCACCTTCGCCCGCCTGTCGCTCGTGTGTCCGCGGAGGATGTGTTTCCGGCCGGGTAGCTGCCATGCTGTGGATGCCTCGAGCTGGTGACATATGGACACGTGCAGCCTTCTGTGCTGCTCACTGTGGCTCTCACTATTCATGTCAGTTCTCCTATAACTATGCTGCTGACAGTCTAGGATTGTTATATTACTGTATGTAAACACGTATATAGGGCTTGGATTCTCTTGATGCACTTGTTTTATACTGACCGACCACGACGCTCATAATAAAGTTATTTATAATAGACTGGCACGGCGGGGTAACCTCTTTTTGGACAGTGCCGTGTATCCTGAGAACAACAGTTGTGCATTATATATTAGGGAATTAATTTTATGATTTCTATGCCAGGCATCAATATATATTCTCCCATCTGGTTAAATCTAGAGATCCTGTAGCCACACCTTGATTTGTATTGTACTGTAGGTTTTTGAAATAAAGTAAAGTTTTGCTCAAGATACATCATATACAGTATATAATTACTGAATCTCTTGTTCATTAAGTAGGGATATTGTCCCTGCGTACACTGCCTCAGTGTCTCTGGGTTTGTGCTTCTGCGCATGTGTGCAGCACTGACCGTTGGGACAGGAGGACGGGGCCAGTCAGCGGGCGGCTGTGTGCACGGGCGGACTGCTGCGCGAATGCTCATGCGACGGTTGCAAGCGCATGCAACGGTAATACACTAGAGCCCGTTTTTAAACGGGCTAAGGTGGCTAGTATATTATAGAACACATTTATTGGATATGATTTATTTGCTCCTTTTTTTTCCTTTAATTTCTTAGCTTAATTTGCGTGAAAACACACTTTTTAAATAAGTGTGCTAAGGGTAAAAACAGACACTTACCTGGGGCTTCTATCAGCCCCCTGTAGCAGTAATGTCCCCCGCTGTCCTCCGATCTGCCGTTCCCTGCCGCCGGCACCGGGCAATTGTTCGTCTAACACAGACGAACAATGCGTGCTCCCGTTTGCGTCATCGGAAGCTTACTGCGCAGTACGGAGGTTTCTTGTACTGCTCCTGCACAGTACGCTTCTGATGACGCGAGCGGAAGCTACAGGTGCATGGATGCGCAGCCGCAGTTGGAAAGCATGCCGCGCTAGACCGGAGAACAGCGGATCTGAGGAGGGTGGCGTGGGACATGACTGCTACAGGGGGCTGATAGAAGTCCTAGGTAAGTGTCTGTTTTTACCCTCAGCACCCACACACAGAACCCCTTTAAATTGTGTCGCATTGTAGTGATTGTGATTTCTATTGGATGGGAGGGGGGGCATTTTACTGTCATTAGCATCTTAAGGTGGCCACTAGCGTTACAATTTGCAGAACAATCGTTTACAAACGATTCTTTGTATGAATGATCGGAAATGATTGTTGGGACCACTAATGGACAAACCCCATACAAAGAATCTGATCAGATTGATGGGACCAATCCAAAAAACAGATGGATTTTACTAACCTGATTGGTTAGGAGATTTTTTCCTTCAGCGTACGTTTCCACTAGAGCAAATCTGCATGCGTTTCCTGCATGCAGATTCGCATAGACAATACAAGTGGATGGGACTGTTGCGGGATACTGTGTAGTTTGTCGTGGAGAAAAAATCTGCACGGCAGAACCATCAGAATTCGCACGCCGCACACCCGCACGCGATTCATCGGTAATGTAACTAAATAGGAAAACCGCAAGCATTTTAGTCTTGCGGTTTTCCCGCCGTTTCCGTGTGCGTTTCCTCTTAAAAACCCATGTCAATGCTTGCCAGCATTGACATGGTTAAAATCGCGTTGTGTAAACCGCGAGTGATTCCGCGTGAAAATCCGCATCGAAATGGCAACGAAACCACAATCACATGCGGATTCGTTGCCGCGATTTTCCCGTCGAAATCGCACAGCAGTAGTGGAAACGTACCCTCAGTAGTCACAAACGATCATTTCTAATCGTTCATAAAAGATCGTTCAGCAAATTGTATTGTTAGTGGCCACCTTTGCACTCTAATCACTCTCATGTCATCCTTAATGACAGGAGACAATGATTAAAGCGGACCTGAACTCAAAACTCTGGTCTAAAAGAAACGCAACAGCATAATAGCCTTTATAGAAAAAACTTTCTTTGTTACAGCTGATAGAAATCCTAACATAAAACTGCACTGCTTCTACTTCCTGCTTTCATGGAAGCAGGCATTGTTAGCATCCTACACTTTCAAATGAGCTTATCTGCCTTTAGTAGTCAGCTGACACAGGGGAGAGGTCAAATTACAACTTGTGATTAGACACAGATAAGGGGGAATTAGGCTAAACTCTCTAAATAATGTACAGTGTGCATTTCTATGTTTTCCTTGTGTCCTGTGTAAGAGTTCAGGTCCACTTTAAGGTGTAATCACAAGCGCTGGAAAGCTCTCCTAGTGGGTCCCAGGCCTTATGAAGCAGGGATTGGACTGTAAGCTTTGGAGGTAAATGTTTGTGAATTGAAGGATTTAATGCGGAAATTAAAGCGGACCTGAACTCAGAACTTCTTCTCTGCTCTAAGAGATAGGCAACAGCATAATAACCTTTAAAGAAAAACATTTTTGTCACAGCTGATACAAATCCTGCAGTAAATCTGCAGTGTATCTATTTCCTGCTTTCATGGAAGTAAACATATTGTTAACATCCTGTGATTTCAAATGGGCTTATCAACCGTGGTAGTCAGCTGACACAGGGGAGAGATCAAATTACAACATGTGATTTAGACACAGATGAGGGTGGAATTAGACAGCCTAAACTCTTACATCCTAAACTCTTACAGCCTAAACTCTTACTCTTACAGCCTAAACTCTTACAATACATACAGGGTGCATTTTTCCCTTCTGTCCTGTGCAAGAGTTCAGGTCCACTTTAAAGGTTGCCTAAACTGAAATGAATCTAGCCAGTTAAACTTACTTTGGGTGTCTCTCAGTCCGCTGTAGTCCTTCAGGTTCCTCATTGTCGTTGTGCTCTCATCCTTTTAGCAGCTGTGCCCCTCTGAAAGTTGGTCCACTGAGTAAGCACAGAACACCTCCAGCCACAGGAGCACGATCGATGGGGCACACTGCCCAGGGCCGTGCATGCAGGTTTTGGATGAGACAGCTGCTGAGTGGATCACAGCGAGGGACCAGCAGGACAACGGGGCTAGAAGAAATTCTAGGTAAGCTACATTGGCCAGATTTGTTTCACTTTAGTTTTCTTTTAGGATACTTTTACACTTGTGTGCTGTAGTAGTGGTGTGATTTGGAACAATCGCACTGCACCCAAAAAGTTGCACTGCGCGTTATAGCCATGGTGCAACCGATGATAAAATAACACAAATAACACAGCTCTTCAATGAGTCACAGCGTAACACACGGCAGCTTGTGCGTTACTTATGCGGTGCCCGGAACACTTTCATCGCATTTAGTCACACCGCAGGCAGTGTGTTATGCTTTATTGACTTAAATGGCCACTGGGCGATCTGTGGTCAGGGAGAGTACGGGCACGTAATGTCAGGGCAGCCATCAGGGGGGACCACTGACACTGCAGTGAGGGGCCCAGGGCTTCTGGGGGCCCTGGGCCCCCCAAAGCACTGGAAGGGCCGCATGTGCTGGCTGCGGGCCTGTGGCTCACTAACCAGCACACCACGTTCCAGCACTGAGAGAAGAGTGACATCAATTATATATATGAAGTGGCCTAAGCTTTGAAACCTGCATTATGGCCTCTTTTTCATGGGCAGTTGAACTGTGTGCTCAGCAAGCAGTTGTCAGGTAGCAGGAAGCAGTTCTGAGAGTTTGAGAGACATTTCACTGCCTATCAACTGCCCATGGAAAAAAAGCCTTAAAGAGAATCTGTATTGTTAAAATCGCACAAAAGTAAACATACCAGTGCGTTAGGGGACATCTCCTATTACCCTCTGTCACAATTTCGCCGCTCCTCGCTGCATTAAAAGTGGTTAAAAACAGTTTTAAAAAGTTTGTTTATAAACAAACAAAATGGCCACCAAAACAGGAAGTAGGTTGATGTACTGTATGTCCACACATAGAAAATACAACCATACACAAGCAGGCTGTATACAGCCTACCTTTTGAATCTCAAGAGATCATTTGTGTGTTTCTTTCTCCCTGCAGTTCTCATGCACTGAAGTTTCAGGCTGCTCTTTTTTTCTCCTGCAAACAGCTTTGCCCTTGTCTGTAATTCTTCAGTATGTGAAAGCCCAGCCAGCTCAGAGGACGATTTATCCAGCTTGTAAAAGATAAGAGAGAAGAGAGAAGCTGCTCTAATCTAAATAATACACAGGCAGTGTGCATAGAGGGGCCTGGAAGGGGAAATTCATAGCAGAACCACAACACTGAAGAACTTGGCAGCCTTCCAGACACAGGCTGACAAGTCTGACAAGGGAAAGATACATTGATTTATTACAGAGACTGTGATAGCAGAAAGTGATGCAGTAAGCCAGAACACATTAGAATAGCTTTTGGAACTTGTAGGATGATAAAAAACAGGATGCAATTTTTGTTACGGAGTCTCTTTAAAGAGTAACTGTCAGGCTGCAGAAGCTAATTTAAACCTCTATTCTCCTGTGTTAAACAGTTTAGACAGAAGCCAAAAAGACATTACTAAAGATAAAGATCTCTCTTACATTTAATGTGTGCTTATCAGCACATCTAAGCTCCTAAGGAGGACGCAAGCCGCATTCCATACTGCAAAGCATTCTGGGGCCCTCCCCTCGGCTGCTAAGGAGAAGACGGGATCAAGTTTCAGCAGCTTCTAACGCAGTCCAGCCACAGCACAGATAAATCTCCGGGAAGATTACTTTGCAGGAGTCCGCTATTGTTCCTAGCCACATGGCTCATTAATATTCACTGCACACTGTGTTATTCTGTACTAGCTCCTCTGTGATCAGAAGCAGGCAGGACATGACGACACATTTGGCTTCACAAACATGGAACCTGCCATGGGCTGTCAGGAGCATCATTCTCTGCATATACTATATAAAAATTCTGTGAAATCCAAACGTGGACAGTGAAATGCATATGTAATGTAAGTACAGCCAATCTTTAGCTACTGATATATGTGTTTATTTTCTCTGAGACCTTATACCTAACAGCTCCTCTTTAAGCCTGGTACACACTTTCAATTATGATTGACCAATCACTGACCAATTTTACCTCCTCCATGTAGTATGAGGATCAACAGATATTGAATAAGATGAGCAGATTTTAGTTAAACTCTCGTACTACATGGGGGTGGTAACATTGGTCAACGATTGGCCCATCATAATTGAAAGTGTGTATCAAGCTTTAGTCTGGTACACATTTTCAATTATGATTGACCAATCACTGACCAATTTTACCACCTCCATGTAGTATGAGGGCCTACCGACACAATCTGCTCATAGCATTTAACATCTGATGACCCTCATACTACATGGGAGTGGTGACATTGGTCAGTAATTGGCCAATCATAATCGAAAGTGTGTACCAGCCTGTAGGATTTAACCAAATTATGCAAATTGATCTCAGACAATGTTTTTTTTTTAAATGGAATTAACGGAATTAACGGAATCTATGTTACATTTTTAAGCTCAGAAAGAGCAAAAATATAATATAATTAAAGAGACTCTTTAACATTAAAAAAAAACCTCTGGGGGATACTTACCTCAGGAGGGGGAAGCCTCAGGGTCTCAATGAGGTTTCCCCGACCACTGAAGACAGCAGGAATTCAGGCTGGCTTCCCCGAAACCCCCCACCCCCACAAGCTAAGATTTATTTACATCTCCGGGATCCAGCGCAGTCCCAGTAGCGACTCTTCCTTCAGGTGAGGCGGAAATAGCCAAACCCCATCGGATCCGCTCTACTACGCAGACGCAAAAGACTCGCGCCTGCTCAGTAGAGCGGATCCGATCTGGTTCAGCTATTTTCGCCTTCACCCAAACAGAAAGCCGCTAGTGCACCTGTGCAGGATCGCGGTAGGTAAATATTTACCTCTGGCCAAGTTGTACTCCAACTAGATGACCTAAACACACTGCTACTTGGTATGAATGTTGTATACTACCCCACCTCTTGTCCCCTCTCCCCCCATTTCCTTATATTGTAATCTCGCAAGGGCCGGGCTCTCTCACTCTTTTCTGTCTTGAAATTTGGTACACATTTATTTATATTAATTTTGACACTGTCATTACCAATTCTGTGTTTTGTACCAACTCTGTATTTCGTATATGCCTGTATACCGTTGTCTGTATTATTTTATACCCCATGATTGTTTCTTACTTTGTGCAACGCTATGGAATATGTTGGCGCTAAACGATTCAATGATAATAATAATAATAATAATCTATCTAAAATAATAATTCTGATGACTACAGCTTCCAGAGGTGCACCACAGCACAAAGACAGCTCCGGAGTAATCCTGGTGAAATCACAACATGGCATTGACTCTTCTAAGAGCGGTGCTCAAACTGCAGTGGTGCACCTGTGGGACCCCTGGAAGAGGTGATGTCCTCCACCCAGCTCCTCAATCACAGAGGGGTCTACAGAGGAGGTGGGCAGTCGAGGTAGCCTAACAGACGGTCACCTCTCCTCGCTGTAGGCCATCAGAGCAAAGTGGATGACTCCATATTTTTACTGCAGCAGTAAGCTCACACAGCTTTATTTGATTTCATTCAAACTAAATATATAAAAAACAATGACCAGTGCACCATGTATAGATGCAATCAAATATATTGTGATCAGCTTTCGTCAGCAAATTGTGAGAACAGAGAAGCGTACAGCATCAGGCTAATCAATATACAAAGCAATCGATATCATATAATAAAGCAACATAACGTACAGCTATATACAATGGTCTCATACAGTGGTGTATACAACATTAGATCACTCATAGATGTGGCTCATGAACATATATCTTCAAAGAGCAGCAGGATAATACGGTAGTCCTTATATTAGTACACAAGGAGCCAATGGGAACAAAGCATAAATGTCCAATCATGAACCAGGCAGAGTGATCAGTCAATAATGCAATCCAAGCACCCTGACAGCACTGTTTCGGATTACTACCTTTTTCAAAGGGTAAAGGATTCTCCTCTTTGGCTGCTGATTGGATTGCATTATTGACTGATCATTCTGCTTTGTTCATGATTGGACATTTGTGCTTTGTTCGCACTTGCTCCTTGTGTACTAATATAAGGACTTTTATCCAGCTTATCTTTGAAGATATATGTTCATGAGCCAAATCTATGAGTGATCTAATTTTATATACAGCACTGTATGAGACCATTGCATATAGCTGTACATTATGTTGCTGTAATATATGATATTGATTGCTTTGTATATTGATTAGCCTGTATATTGATTTGTACTCCTACTAGATAACCTAAACACACTGCTACTAGGTATGAATGTTGTATATACTACCCTACCTCTTGTCCCCCCTCCCCCCATTTCCTTATATTGTAAGCTCGCAATGGTCGGGCTCTCTCACCCTTTTCTGTCTTGAAATTTGGTACACATTTATTAACCACTTTACCCCCAGCGGTACGAATTTCTCCGTCCCTTTTTCCCCCCCTAAAAAAACAGGGACGGAGAAATCCGTACCTTCCGCGCTACCGCCGCTGTCTGCGCGCATCCGCCGCTCGCGCAAGCCGCCGCCCGCTCGCCCGGAGATCAATGAACGGGAAAATCCATTCCCGTTCGTTGATCTAGCCCCCGCAATGATCTGCTGCTTCTTTCAGAAACAGCGAGATCATTGTGAGTCTCCCAGCCTCCTACTGCTTCCTGTAAGCGTCCTTCCGGACGCTTACAGGTCGCATGTAAACAAACACTCTGTGGCCATCTTGTGGCCAAATAGTAAACTACACCCTAAAAGCATTTTACATATACAAACATTACATTTACACAATAAATTAACTCATTACCTCCCACACTCCCCAATTTTTATTTTTTTTTTGTAATTAAAAAAAACAATACAATAAAAAAAACATAAATAGTTACCTTAGGGACTGAACTTTTTAAATATTTATGTCAAGAGGGTATAACACTGTTACTTTATAAACTGCGGGCTTGTAATTAGGGATGGATGCAAAACTGAAAAAACTGCACCTTTATTTCCAAATAAAATATTGTCGCCAAACATTGTGATAGGGACATAATTTAAATGGTTTTATAACCGGGACAAATGGGTTAATACATTTCATGGGTTTTAATTACAGTAGCATGCTTTATTTAAAAACTATAATGGCCGAAAACTGAAAAATAATAATTTTTTCCCACATTTTTTCCTATTTCCCCATTAAAACACATTTAGAATAAAATAATTCTTGGCATAATGTCCCACCTAAAGAAAGCCTAATTGGTGGCGAAAAAAACAAGATATAGTTCATTTCATTGGGATAAGTAATAATAAAGTTATAGACGAATGAATGGAAGGAGCGCTGAAAGGTGAAAATTGCTCTGGTGGTCAGGGGGTAAAACCCCTCAGTGGTGAAGTGGTTAATATTAATTTTGACACTGTCATTACCAATTCTGTGTTTTGTACCAACTCTGTATTTCGTATATGGCTGTATACCGTTGTCTATATTATTTTTTGCCCCATGATTGTTTCTTACTTTGTGCAACGTTATGGAATATGTTGGCGCTAAATTATTAAATGATAATAATAATAATTATCTATCTAAAATAATAATTCTGATGGCTACAGCTTCCAAAGGTGCACCACAGCACAAAGACAGCTCCGGAGTAATCCTGGTGAAATCACAACATGGCATTGACTCTTCTAAGAGCGGTGCTCAAACTGCAGTGGTGCACCTGTGGGACCCCTGGAAGAGGTGATGTCCTCCACCCAGCTCCTCAATCACAGAGGGGTCTACAGAGGAGGTGGGCAGTCGAGGTAGCCTAACAGACGGTCACCTCTCCTCGCTGTAGGCCATCAGAGCAAAGTGGATGACTCCACATTTTTACTGCAGCAGGAAGCTCACACAGCTTTATTTGATTTCATTCAAACTAAATATATAAATGACCAGTGCACCATGTATAGATACAATCAATAATATTGTGATTAGCTTTCGTCAGCAAATTGTGAGAACAGAGAAGCGTACAGCATCAGGCTAATCTATATACAAAGCAATCGATATCATATAATAAAGCAACATAATGTACAGCTATATACAATGGTCTCATACAGTGGTGTTTACAACATTAGATCAATCATAGATGTGGCTCATGAACATATATCTTCAAAGAGCAGCAGGATAATACGGTAGTCCTTATATTAGCACACAAGGAGCCAGTGTGAACAAAGCATAAATGAACCAGGCAGAGTGATCAGTCAATAATGCAATCCAAGTACCCTGACAGCACTGTTTCGGATTACTACCTTTTTCAAAGGGTAAAGGATTCTCCTCTGGCTGCTGATTGGATTGCATTATTGACTGATCATTCTGCTTTGTTCCTGATTGGACATTTATGCTTTGTGCTTTGTTCGCACTGGCTCCTTGTGTACTAATATAAGGACTATTATCCAGCTGCTCTTTGAAGATATATGTTCATGAGCCAAATCTATGAATGATCTAATTTTGTATACACCACTGTATGAGACCATTGCATATAGCTGTACATTATGTTGCTTTAATATATGATATTGATTGCTTTGTATATTGATTAGCCTGATGCTGTACGCTTCTCTGTTCTCACAATTTGCTGATGAAAGCTGATCACATTTTTTGCATCTATACATGGTGTGCTGGTCATTATTTTTTATATATTTCTGGCATACTAGGACCCTTGATGGTCCGGTTTACTAGATCAAGCACCCATTTTTGCTATTGTTCCTGTTGTTATTCCAGGTGTGCAGACTTTTTTTCTGATGGATTGCTATTCATTCAAACTAAACACATACATTGATTTAGCTTACTTTAAGTTACAAAGCTCTCCACAATCTCACTCCTTTTTACATCTCCTCACTAGTTTCCAGATACCAACCCAACCACAATCTCAGATCTGCACATGACCCTCTTTTTTTCTCCTCTAGAATCACCTCCTTGCATTCACATATACAAGATTTTTCACATGCTTTACCCCTCCTCTGGAATCCCCTGCCACAACACATCTGTCACTCTCCAACCTGTGATATCTTTAAACGTGCCCTCAAAACTAACTTTTTTCATCAAGTATACACTCTACCTTAGGCCAGTTCTCTTTTGACCTCTGGGCAAAATGTACTCCTACTAGATAACCTAAACACACTTCCACTAGGTATGAATGTTGTATTCCGCAAATCTGTTCTCAAGGCCCAGCAACAGTGCATGTTTTGTGGAAATCCACAGGTAAGTAATCAGCTCTGCTGAGACACTAATTACTCCACCTGTGCATGTTTGTGGTTTTCTGCAAAACATGTACTGTTGGTGGGCCTTGAGGACAGGCAGGGGTGCAGCTAAGGTTTTTGTGGCCCCAAGCGGACTGCAGGAAGTGGCCTTATGGGCGTGGCTATTCCGCAGAAAGTGGGCATGGCCATGACATGTGGGTGGAGCGAAAGGGGGGGATGGAGGGTGTTTGAGGCGCGCGTAGTGTGCTGCGTCGAAAAATGGGCATGGCCATGACATTGTATGGGCGGAGCGTAACTGTAACCCCACATCAGCAAATATAGCCAACTATGACCATTAAATAATAAATGCAGCAACAGTTACCCCAGACACCAGAAAATAAGCGCAATGTGGGCAACATTTCACCAGAAAAAAAACACAATTTGGGCAACATTTCAGCAGAAAACAAACGCAATTTGGGCAACATTTCAGCAGAAAATGCACGCAATTTGGGCCACATTTCAGCAAAAAAAAAAACAAATGCAATTTGGGCAACATTTCAGCAGAAAATAAACGCAATTTGGGCCACATTTTAGCAGAAAACAAACGCAATTTGGGCCATATTTTAGCAGAAAACAAGCGCAATGTAGGCAAAATTTTAGCAGAAAACAAGCGCAATTTGGGCCACATTTTAGCAGAAAGCAAACACAATTTGGGCCACATTTTAGCAGAAAGCAAACACAATTTGGGCCACATTTTAGCAGAAAAGAAACGCAATTTGGGCCACATTTCAGCAGAAAGCAAACACAATTTGGGCCACATTTTAGCAGAAAACAAATGCAATTTGGGCCACATTTTAGCAGAAAGCAAACGCAATTTGGGCCACATTTTAGCAGAAAACAAACGCAATTTGGGCCACATTTTAGGAGAAAACAAAAGCAATTTGGGCCACATTTCACCTGCAAAAAAGAATTTAATCAACTGACAGAAGTCCCCTCACCCGGCCGGCCTCTGAGGTGCAGCTGCCCAGACGATCCTCCTTCCTGCATATCTCCCGCGCTGAATTGCATAGCAGGGCTACGGGAAGATGGCGCCCGAAGCCCTGTACAAATAGTCTCCAGTACAGGGCTTCGGACGCCATCCTCCCGTAGCCCTGCTCTGCCTGCTGGAAGACCATGCAGGCAGGCTGGAGCGGGGCTGCGGCGCGGACAACAGTGTGACGTCACAATGACGTCATGGAGCCTATGAGGCCCCAAGTGGCTGCTTGGTCTGCTTGGTGCCTGGCGGCGCCCCTGGGAACAGGATTGGGGAGCTCTGTTGTATAATACCCAATAGGCCTGTACGATTTTAGGAAGAATTTAAATCGAGAGATTTCTGTATGAAATCACAATTTCAATTCACGATATCCTTCAAATAAAGCTGTTTTCCCTCTGTGCCTGTTTGTTCCCCCTTTGGGTTTCTCTGTCCCCCTGTCTCTCTTTGTGCACCCTCTGTCTCTCTTTGTGCACCCTCTGTCTCTTTTTGTGCCTCCTTTGTCTTTATCTGTGTCCCCTTTGTGTCTCTCTTTGTGCACCCTCTGTGTCTCTCTCTGTGCCCCTTCTGTGTCTCTCTTTGTGCCTGCTCTGTGCCCTCTCTGTCTCTCTCTAAGTGCCCGCTCTGTGTCTCCTCTCTACCTCTCTATGTGCCCCCTCTATGTCTCTCTGTACCCGCTCTGTGTCTCTCTATGTGCCCCCTCTGTCCCCCAAACGGCGGCAGTGCTGGACATACCATCCAGCACGTATCCAGCATTGCCCATCTATCCACTTTGCCTCCTGCATGCCCGGCATACCAGAAAGTATGTCGTGCACAAGATCCAGCAGATGGCGAGAGGACAGACAGGATAGCGTTTGACTTGTGTCAGAAGGTATGTTCAACACTGCCGATACTGCGGGACGCACACACCGGGGCTTGTGGGAAGTTTGACGCCACTTCTTCAAACTTCCCCATGCGGTAATGACGTCATAGCATAAATCGCCGCTTTGACGGTTATGAAATTGTGATCTTGGTGATAGTGATTTTGGTTTACATTCGATTTATCGTTCAGGCCAACTGTACAATCTTTATTAACTCCAAAATCAACAAGTAAAATAAAAATATTTGACAACAAAGCACCAGCAATGAATCCACGTGATTGTAATAATTAGGATCAATTCTGGTCACATATCAGGGGTAAGGGTGTCATAAATCCTGTGAAAAATACATAGCACCACAATCCATGTGGCAAAAACCAATAAGGTGCAGAAAAACAGGTGATGGCTATGAAGCAATGACAATACACGCCTTTAATATACATAAATAAAATATATCGCTAACTATCCCTAATTTGTATCTATTTTACGTGTAGGTAATGATATCTCATAATCCGCCGATAGGGGTGCCTACCTAATAATGTTTTTCACAGACGTGTCATATCTCTGACGGCCACAAGGTAGAGCTCCAGACACAGTTTCATGTCTGAGATGCGAGCTCATAGCTCTCTGCTCCGTGAGATGCCTGTAGGGAGTAGGCGGGGTCTTGCTGCTATACAGGAATGCCTGGGTAAGTCGGGACAGTGCGGAGACCCGTCCAGCTCTTGTGCTCAGCAATGTGCTGCCGCCGCTGCTTGTCCTTCCACAGAAATTGTTTACAGTTACCACAGCAACTGGGGTGACACGTGGCTGATGATGCAGTCAGGTGATGTACGGCATCCCATCCCCCGCGCCCAAAGTGCTGTATCTCACATTTTATATATATATATATATCTATTTCCCGATGCCGATTCTCTGCACCAGGCGGACGTCGACGTCGCTATGTATCTACACATTCAAAAAAAAAAAAACATAAACCACTTAGCACACAATAAGGTTTCTCTACCACGGCCACAAGGGGGTGCTGCGGACACAAGTAATGACGTCCTCTTGGCTAACAAACGGGCTGCTGGGCTCCTCGATGCTGCGTGTGATGCTTTAATCGTCCCCGTCTTCTGCCCACAAATGTCGCCGGAGTAGAGACCAGACCAGAAACACGTTCATCACCTTCGCCCGCCTGTCGCTCGTGTGTCCGCGGAGGATGTGTTTCCGGCCGGGTAGCTGCCATGCTGTGGATGCCTCGAGCTGGTGACATATGGACACGTGCAGCCTTCTGTGCTGCTCACTGTGGCTCTCACTATTCATGTCAGTTCTCCTATAACTATGCTGCTGACAGTCTAGGATTGTTATATTACTGTATGTAAACACGTATATAGGGCTTGGATTCTCTTGATGCACTTGTTTTATACTGACCGACCACGACGCTCATAATAAAGTTATTTATAATAGACTGGCACGGCGGGGTAACCTCTTTTTGGACAGTGCCGTGTATCCTGAGAACAACAGTTGTGCATTATATATTAGGGAATTAATTTTATGATTTCTATGCCAGGCATCAATATATATTCTCCCATCTGGTTAAATCTAGAGATCCTGTAGCCACACCTTGATTTGTATGGTACTGTAGGTTTTTGAAATAAAGTAAAGTTTTGCTCAAGATACATCATATACAGTATATAATTACTGAATCTCTTGTTCATTAAGTAGGGATATTGTCCCTGCGTACACTGCCTCAGTGTCTCTGGGTTTGTGCTTCTGCGCATGTGTGCAGCACTGACCGTTGGGACAGGAGGACGGGGCCAGTCAGCGGGCGGCTGTGTGCACGGGCGGACTGCTGCGCGAATGCTCATGCGACGGTTGCAAGCGCATGCAACGGTAATACACTAGAGCCCGTTTTTAAACGGGCTAAGGTGGCTAGTATATTATAGAACACATTTATTGGATATGATTTATTTGCTCCTTTTTTTTCCTTTAATTTCTTAGCTTAATTTGCGTGAAAACACACTTTTTAAATAAGTGTGCTAAGGGTAAAAACAGACACTTACCTGGGGCTTCTATCAGCCCCCTGTAGCAGTAATGTCCCCCGCTGTCCTCCGATCTGCCGTTCCCTGCCGCCGGCACCGGGCAATTGTTCGTCTAACACAGACGAACAATGCGTGCTCCCGTTTGCGTCATCGGAAGCTTACTGCGCAGTACGGAGGTTTCTTGTACTGCTCCTGCACAGTATGCTTCTGATGACGCGAGCGGAAGCTACAGGTGCATGGATGCGCAGCCGCAGTTGGAAAGCATGCCGCGCTAGACCGGAGAACAGCGGATCTGAGGAGGGTGGCGTGGGACATGACTGCTACAGGGGGCTGATAGAAGTCCTAGGTAAGTGTCTGTTTTTACCCTCAGCACCCACACACAGAACCCCTTTAAATTGTGTCGCATTGTAGTGATTGTGATTTCTATTGGATGGGAGGGGGGGCATTTTACTGTCATTAGCATCTTAAGGTGGCCACTAGCGTTACAATTTGCAGAACAATCGTTTACAAACGATTCTTTGTATGAATGATCGGAAATGATTGTTGGGACCACTAATGGACAAACCCCATACAAAGAATCTGATCAGATTGATGGGACCAATCCAAAAAACAGATGGATTTTACTAACCTGATTGGTTAGGAGATTTTTTCCTTCAGCGTACGTTTCCACTAGAGCAAATCTGCATGCGTTTCCTGCATGCAGATTCGCATAGACAATACAAGTGGATGGGACTGTTGCGGGATACTGTGTAGTTTGTCGTGGAGAAAAAATCTGCACGGCAGAACCATCAGAATTCGCACGCCGCACACCCGCACGCGATTCATCGGTAATGTAACTAAATAGGAAAACCGCAAGCATTTTAGTCTTGCGGTTTTCCCGCCGTTTCCGTGTGCGTTTCCTCTTAAAAACCCATGTCAATGCTTGCCAGCATTGACATGGTTAAAATCGCGTTGTGTAAACCGCGAGTGATTCCGCGTGAAAATCCGCATCGAAATGGCAACGAAACCACAATCACATGCGGATTCGTTGCCGCGATTTTCCCGTCGAAATCGCACAGCAGTAGTGGAAACGTACCCTCAGTAGTCACAAACGATCATTTCTAATCGTTCATAAAAGATCGTTCAGCAAATTGTATTGTTAGTGGCCACCTTTGCACTCTAATCACTCTCATGTCATCCTTAATGACAGGAGACAATGATTAAAGCGGACCTGAACTCAAAACTCTGGTCTAAAAGAAACGCAACAGCATAATAGCCTTTATAGAAAAAACTTTCTTTGTTACAGCTGATAGAAATCCTAACATAAAACTGCACTGTTTCTACTTCCTGCTTTCATGGAAGCAGGCATTGTTAGCATCCTACACTTTCAAATGAGCTTATCTGCCTTTAGTAGTCAGCTGACACAGGGGAGAGGTCAAATTACAACTTGTGATTAGACACAGATAAGGGGGAATTAGGCTAAACTCTCTAAATAATGTACAGTGTGCATTTCTATGTTTTCCTTGTGTCCTGTGTAAGAGTTCAGGTCCACTTTAAGGTGTAATCACAAGCGCTGGAAAGCTCTCCTAGTGGGTCCCAGGCCTTATGAAGCAGGGATTGGACTGTAAGCTTTGGAGGTAAATGTTTGTGAATTGAAGGATTTAATGCGGAAATTAAAGCGGACCTGAACTCAGAACTTCTTCTCTGCTCTAAGAGATAGGCAACAGCATAATAACCTTTAAAGAAAAACATTTTTGTCACAGCTGATACAAATCCTGCAGTAAATCTGCAGTGTATCTACTTCCTGCTTTCATGGAAGTAAACATATTGTTAACATCCTGTGATTTCAAATGGGCTTATCAACCGTGGTAGTCAGCTGACACAGGGGAGAGATCAAATTACAACATGTGATTTAGACACAGATGAGGGTGGAATTAGACAGCCTAAACTCTTTAAATACATACAGGGTGCATTTTTCCCTTCTGTCCTGTGCAAGAGTTCAGGTCCACTTTAAAGGTTGCCTAAACTGAAATGAATCTAGCCAGTTAAACTTACTTTGGGTGTCTCTCAGTCCGCTGTAGTCCTTCAGGTTCCTCATTGTCGTTGTGCTCTCATCCTTTTAGCAGCTGTGCCCCTCTGAAAGTTGGTCCACTGAGTAAGCACAGAACACCTCCAGCCACAGGAGCACGATCGATGGGGCACACTGCCCAGGGCCGTGCATGCAGGTTTTGGATGAGACAGCTGCTGAGTGGATCACAGCGAGGGACCAGCAGGACAACGGGGCTAGAAGAAATTCTAGGTAAGCTACATTGGCCAGATTTGTTTCACTTTAGTTTTCTTTCAGGATACTTTTACACTTGTGTGCTGTAGTAGTGGTGTGATTTGGAACAATCGCACTGCACCCAAAAAGTTGCACTGCGCGTTATAGCCATGGTGCAACCGATGATAAAATAACACAAATAACACAGCTCTTCAATGAGTCACAGCGTAACACACGGCAGCTTGTGCGTTACTTATGCGGTGCCCGGAACACTTTCATCGCATTTAGTCACACCGCAGGCAGTGTGTTATGCTTTATTGACTTAAATGGCCACTGGGGCGATCTGTGGTCAGGGAGAGTACGGGCACGTAATGTCAGGGCAGCCATCAGGGGGGACCACTGACACTGCAGTGAGGGGCCCAGGGCTTCTGGGGGCCCTGGGCCCCCCAAAGCACTGGAAGGGCCGCATGTGCTGGCTGCGGGCCTGTGGCTCACTAACCAGCACACCACGTTCCAGCACTGAGAGAAGAGTGACATCAATTATATATATGAAGTGGCCTAAGCTTTGAAACCTGCATTATGGCCTCTTTTTCATGGGCAGTTGAACTGTGTGCTCAGCAAGCAGTTGTCAGGTAGCAGGAAGCAGTTCTGAGAGTTTGAGAGACATTTCACTGCCTATCAACTGCCCATGGAAAAAAAGCCTTAAAGAGAATCTGTATTGTTAAAATCGCACAAAAGTAAACATACCAGTGCGTTAGGGGACATCTCCTATTACCCTCTGTCACAATTTCGCCGCTCCTCGCTGCATTAAAAGTGGTTAAAAACAGTTTTAAAAAGTTTGTTTATAAACAAACAAAATGGCCACCAAAACAGGAAGTAGGTTGATGTACTGTATGTCCACACATAGAAAATACAACCATACACAAGCAGGCTGTATACAGCCTACCTTTTGAATCTCAAGAGATCATTTGTGTGTTTCTTTCTCCCTGCAGTTCTCATGCACTGAAGTTTCAGGCTGCTCTTTTTTTCTCCTGCAAACAGCTTTGCCCTTGTCTGTAATTCTTCAGTATGTGAAAGCCCAGCCAGCTCAGAGGACGATTTATCCAGCTTGTAAAAGATAAGAGAGAAGAGAGAAGCTGCTCTAATCTAAATAATACACAGGCAGTGTGCATAGAGGGGCCTGGAAGGGGAAATTCATAGCAGAACCACAACACTGAAGAACTTGGCAGCCTTCCAGACACAGGCTGACAAGTCTGACAAGGGAAAGATACATTGATTTATTACAGAGACTGTGATAGCAGAAAGTGCTGCAGTAAGCCAGAACACATTAGAATAGCTTTTGGAACTTGTAGGATGATAAAAAACAGGATGCAATTTTTGTTACGGAGTCTCTTTAAGCCTGGTACACACTTTCAATTATGATTGACCAATCACTGACCAATTTTACCTCCTCCATGTAGTATGAGGATCAACAGATATTGAATAAGATGAGCAGATTTTAGTTAAACTCTCGTACTACATGGGGGTGGTAACATTGGTCAACGATTGGCCCATCATAATTGAAAGTGTGTATCAAGCTTTAGTCTGGTACACATTTTCAATTATGATTGACCAATCACTGACCAATTTTACCACCTCCATGTAGTATGAGGGCCTACCGACACAATCTGCTCATAGCATTTAACATCTGATGACCCTCATACTACATGGGAGTGGTGACATTGGTCAGTAATTGGCCAATCATAATCGAAAGTGTGTACCAGCCTGTAGGATTTAACCAAATTATGCAAATTGATCTCAGACAATGTTTTTTTTTTTAAATGTAATTAACGGAATTAACGGAATCTATGTTACATTTTTAAGCTCAGAAAGAGCAAAAATATAATATAATTAAAGAGACTCTTTAACTTTAAAAAAAAACCTCTGGGGGATACTTACCTCAGGAGGGGGAAGCCTCAGGGTCTCAATGAGGTTTCCCCGACCACTGAAGACAGCAGGAATTCAGGCTGGCTTCCCCGAAATCCCCCACCCCCACAAGCTAAGATTTATTTACATCTCCGGGATCCAGCGCAGTCCCAGTAGCGACTCTTCCTTCAGGTGAGGCGGAAATAGCCAAACCCCATCGGATCCGCTCTACTACGCAGACGCAAAAGACTCGCGCCTGCTCAGTAGAGCGGATCCGATCTGGTTCAGCTATTTTCGCCTTCACCCAAACAGAAAGCCGCTAGTGCACCTGTGCAGGATCGCGGTAGGTAAATATTTACCTCTGGCCAAGTTGTACTCCAACTAGATGACCTAAACACACTGCTACTTGGTATGAATGTTGTATACTACCCCACCTCTTGTCCCCTCTCCCCCCATTTCCTTATATTGTAATCTCGCAAGGGCCGGGCTCTCTCACTCTTTTCTGTCTTGAAATTTGGTACACATTTATTTATATTAATTTTGACACTGTCATTACCAATTCTGTGTTTTGTACCAACTCTGTATTTCGTATATGCCTGTATACCGTTGTCTGTATTATTTTATACCCCATGATTGTTTCTTACTTTGTGCAACGCTATGGAATATGTTGGCGCTAAACGATTCAATGATAATAATAATAATAATAATCTATCTAAAATAATAATTCTGATGACTACAGCTTCCAGAGGTGCACCACAGCACAAAGACAGCTCCGGAGTAATCCTGGTGAAATCACAACATGGCATTGACTCTTCTAAGAGCGGTGCTCAAACTGCAGTGGTGCACCTGTGGGACCCCTGGAAGAGGTGATGTCCTCCACCCAGCTCCTCAATCACAGAGGGGTCTACAGAGGAGGTGGGCAGTCGAGGTAGCCTAACAGACGGTCACCTCTCCTCGCTGTAGGCCATCAGAGCAAAGTGGATGACTCCATATTTTTACTGCAGCAGTAAGCTCACACAGCTTTATTTGATTTCATTCAAACTAAATATATAAAAAACAATGACCAGTGCACCATGTATAGATGCAATCAAATATATTGTGATCAGCTTTCGTCAGCAAATTGTGAGAACAGAGAAGCGTACAGCATCAGGCTAATCAATATACAAAGCAATCGATATCATATAATAAAGCAACATAACGTACAGCTATATACAATGGTCTCATACAGTGGTGTATACAACATTAGATCACTCATAGATGTGGCTCATGAACATATATCTTCAAAGAGCAGCAGGATAATACGGTAGTCCTTATATTAGTACACAAGGAGCCAATGTGAACAAAGCATAAATGTCCAATCATGAACCAGGCAGAGTGATCAGTCAATAATGCAATCCAAGCACCCTGACAGCACTGTTTCGGATTACTACCTTTTTCAAAGGGTAAAGGATTCTCCTCTTTGGCTGCTGATTGGATTGCATTATTGACTGATCATTCTGCTTTGTTCATGATTGGACATTTGTGCTTTGTTCGCACTTGCTCCTTGTGTACTAATATAAGGACTTTTATCCGGCTTATCTTTGAAGATATATGTTCATGAGCCAAATCTATGAGTGATCTAATTTTATATACAGCACTGTATGAGACCATTGCATATAGCTGTACATTATGTTGCTGTAATATATGATATTGATTGCTTTGTATATTGATTAGCCTGTATATTGATTTGTACTCCTACTAGATAACCTAAACACACTGCTACTAGGTATGAATGTTGTATATACTACCCTACCTCTTGTCCCCCCTCCCCCCATTTCCTTATATTGTAAGCTCGCAATGGTCGGGCTCTCTCACCCTTTTCTGTCTTGAAATTTGGTACACATTTATTAACCACTTTACCCCCAGCGGTACGAATTTCTCCGTCCCTTTTTCCCCCCTAAAAAAACAGGGACGGAGAAATCCGTACCTTCCGCGCTACCGCCGCTGTCTGCGCGCACCCGCCGCTCGCGCAAGCCGCCGCCCGCTCGCCCGGAGATCAATGAACGGGAAAATCCATTCCCGTTCGTTGATCTAGCCGCCGCAATGATCTGCTGCTTCTTTCAGAAACAGCGAGATCATTGTGAGTCTCCCAGCCTCCTACTGCTTCCTGTAAGCGTCCTTCCGGACGCTTACAGGTCGCATGTAAACAAACACTCTGTGGCCATCTTGTGGCCAAATAGTAAACTACACCCTAAAAGCATTTTACATATACAAACATTACATTTACACAATAAATTAACTCATTACCTCCCACACTCCCCAATTTTTATTTTTTTTTTGTAATTAAAAAAAAAAATACAATAAAAAAAAACATAAATAGTTACCTTAGGGACTGAACTTTTTAAATATTTATGTCAAGAGGGTATAACACTGTTACTTTATAAACCGCGGGCTTGTAATTAGGGATGGATGCAAAACTGAAAAAAATGCACCTTTATTTCCAAATAAAATATTGTCGCCAAACATTGTGATAGGGACATAATTTAAATGGTTTTATAACCGGGACAAATGGGTTAATACATTTCATGGGTTTTAATTACAGTAGCATGCTTTATTTAAAAACTATAATGGCCGAAAACTGAAAAATAATAATTTTTTCCCACATTTTTTCCTATTTCCCCATTAAAACACATTTAGAATAAAATAATTCTTGGCATAATGTCCCACCTAAAGAAAGCCTAATTGGTGGCGAAAAAAACAAGATATAGTTCATTTCATTGGGATAAGTAATAATAAAGTTATAGACGAATGAATGGAAGGAGCGCTGAAAGGTGAAAATTGCTCTGGTGGTCAGGGGGTAAAACCCCTCAGTGGTGAAGTGGTTAATATTAATTTTGACACTGTCATTACCAATTCTGTGTTTTGTACCAACTCTGTATTTCGTATATGGCTGTATACCGTTGTCTATATTATTTTTTGCCCCATGATTGTTTCTTACTTTGTGCAACGTTATGGAATATGTTGGCGCTAAATTATTAAATGATAATAATAATAATTATCTATCTAAAATAATAATTCTGATGGCTACAGCTTCCAAAGGTGCACCACAGCACAAAGACAGCTCCGGAGTAATCCTGGTGAAATCACAACATGGCATTGACTCTTCTAAGAGCGGTGCTCAAACTGCAGTGGTGCACCTGTGGGACCCCTGGAAGAGGTGATGTCCTCCACCCAGCTCCTCAATCACAGAGGGGTCTACAGAGGAGGTGGGCAGTCGAGGTAGCCTAACAGACGGTCACCTCTCCTCGCTGTAGGCCATCAGAGCAAAGTGCATGACTCCACATTTTTACTGCAGCAGGAAGCTCACACCGCTTTATTTGATTTCATTCAAACTAAATATATAAATGACCAGTGCACCATGTATAGATACAATCAATAATATTGTGATTAGCTTTCGTCAGCAAATTGTGAGAACAGAGAAGCGTACAGCATCAGGCTAATCTATATACAAAGCAATCGATATCATATAATAAAGCAACATAATGTACAGCTATATACAATGGTCTCATACAGTGGTGTATACAACATTAGATCAATCATAGATGTGGCTCATGAACATATATCTTCAAAGAGCAGCAGGATAATACGGTAGTCCTTATATTAGCACACAAGGAGCCAGTGTGAACAAAGCATAAATGTCCAATCATGAACCAGGCAGAGTGATCAGTCAATAATGCAATCCAAGTACCCTGACAGCACTGTTTCGGATTACTACCTTTTTCAAAGGGTAAAGGATTCTCCTCTGGCTGCTGATTGGATTGCATTATTGACTGATCATTCTGCTTTGTTCCTGATTGGACATTTATGCTTTGTGCTTTGTTCGCACTGGCTCCTTGTGTACTAATATAAGGACTATTATCCAGCTGCTCTTTGAAGATATATGTTCATGAGCCAAATCTATGAATGATCTAATTTTGTATACACCACTGTATGAGACCATTGCATATAGCTGTACATTATGTTGCTTTAATATATGATATTGATTGCTTTGTATATTGATTAGCCTGATGCTGTACGCTTCTCTGTTCTCACAATTTGCTGATGAAAGCTGATCACATTTTTTGCATCTATACATGGTGTGCTGGTCATTATTTTTTATATATTTCTGGCATACTAGGACCCTTGATGGTCCGGTTTACTAGATCAAGCACCCATTTTTGCTATTGTTCCTGTTGTTATTCCAGGTGTGCAGACTTTTTTTCTGATGGATTGCTATTCATTCAAACTAAACACATACCGTATATACTCGCAAGCAAGCCGACCCGCATATAAGCCGACCCCCCCACTTTTAACTGAAAAAACAGGAAAAAATGATTGACCCTCATGTAAGCCGGGGGTAGGAAATGCTGGCCGTGTGATTCCCTCATGTGTGTCCCAGTATAGCTAGTATAGTGTCCATTATGGGTAGGTAGTGCCCTGTATAGCTAGTAAAGTGCCCAGTATAGCTAGTATAGTGCTCAGTATAGCTAGTATAGTGCCCAGTATAGTTAGTATAGTGCCCTAGTATAGTGCTCAGTATAGGTAGGTAGTGCTCAGTATAGCTAGTATAGTGCTCAGTATAGCTAGTAAAGTGCCACAGTATAGCTAGTAAAGTGCCACAGTATAGCTAGTAAAGTGCCCCAGTATAGCTAGTATAGTGCCCCCAGTATAGCTAGCATAGTGCTCAGTATAGCTAGCATAGTGTTCAGTATAGCTAGTATAGTGTTCAGTATAGCTAGTATAGTGTTCAGTATAGCTAGTATAGTGTTCAGTATAGCCAGTATAGTGTTCAGTATAGCTAGTATAGGGCCCAGTATAGCTAGAATAGTGCCCCAGTATAGCTATTATAATGCCCCGGTATAGCTAGTATAGTGCCCCAATGTAAGTAGATAGTGCCCAGTATAGCTAGTATAGTGCTCAGTATAGGTAGATAGTGTCCCGACCCCCCCCCCCCGCCCGCCGCTGCTGCTGCTATTATTAGCTTACCCGGCGGCTTCCCATATCCCTCCCTCCGTCTCCTGCACTGGCTTGTAAATAGTTCGCAGCAGCTCGCCCCACGGCGGCTGCTGTGTGATGACGGAGGAAGCTGTAGGCAGAGCGGCTTCCTGTACGGGCGATGTGTATCGCCGTTGCTATGGGAACCGCTCTGCCTACAGCTTCCTCCGTCATCACACAGCAGCCGCCGTGGGGCGAGCTGCTGCGAACTATTTACAAGCCAGTGCAGGAGACGGAGGGAGGGATATGGGAAGCCGCCGGGTAAGCTAATAGCAGCGGGGGGGGGGGGGGGGGGGGCTATAAGGAGCAAACATGACTCGCAAGCAAGCCGACCCCCCAACTTTTGGCCCACTTTTGGGGGGTCAAAAATTCGGCTTGCTTGCGAGTATATACGGTACATTGATTTAGCTTACTTTAAGTTACAAAGCTCTCCACAATCTCACTCCTTTTTACATCTCCTCACTAGTTTCCAGATACCAACCCAACCACAATCTCAGATCTGCACATGACCCTCTTTTTTTCTCCTCTAGAATCACCTCCTTGCATTCACATATACAAGATTTTTCACATGCTTTACCCCTCCTCTGGAATCCCCTGCCACAACACATCTGTCACTCTCCAACCTGTGATATCTTTAAACGTGCCCTCAAAACTAACTTTTTTCATCAAGTATACACTCTACCTTAGGCCAGTTCTCTTTTGACCTCTGGGCAAAATGTACTCCTACTAGATAACCTAAACACACTTCCACTAGGTATGAATGTTGTATTCCGCAAATCTGTTCTCAAGGCCCAGCAACAGTGCATGTTTTGTGGAAATCCACAGGTAAGTAATCAGCTCTGCTGAGACACTAATTACTCCACCTGTGCATGTTTGTGGTTTTCTGCAAAACATGTACTGTTGGTGGGCCTTGAGGACAGGCAGGGGTGCAGCTAAGGTTTTTGTGGCCCCAAGCGGACTGCAGGAAGTGGCCTTATGGGCGTGGCTATTCCAAAGAAAGTGGGCATGGCCATGACATGTGGGTGGAGCGAAAGGGGGGGATGGAGGGTGTTTGAGGCGCGCGTAGTGTGCTGCGCCGAAAAATGGGCATGGCCATGACATTGTATGGGCGGAGCGTAACTGTAACCCCACATCAGCAAATATAGCCAACTATGACCATTAAATAATAAATGCAGCAACAGTTACCCCAGACACCAGAAAATAAGCGCAATGTGGGCAACATTTCACCAGAAAAAAAACGCAATTTGGGCAACATTTCAGCAGAAAACAAACGCAATTTGGGCAACATTTCAGCAGAAAATGCACGCAATTTGGGCCACATTTCAGCAAAAAAAACCAAATGCAATTTGGGCAACATTTCAGCAGAAAATAAACGCAATTTGGGCCACATTTTAGCAGAAAACAAACACAATTTGGGCCATATTTTAGCAGAAAACAAGCGCAATGTAGGCAAAATTTTAGCAGAAAACAAGCGCAATTTGGGCCACATTTTAGCAGAAAGCAAACACAATTTGGGCCACATTTTAGCAGAAAACAAACGCAATTTGGGCCACATTTCAGCAGAAAGCAAACACAATTTGGGCCACATTTTAGCAGAAAACAAATGCAATTTGGGCCACATTTTAGCAGAAAGCAAACGCAATTTGGGCCACATTTTAGCAGAAAACAAACGCAATTTGGGCCACATTTTAGGAGAAAACAAAAGCAATTTGGGCCACATTTCACCTGCAAAAAAGAATTTAATCAACTGACAGAAGTCCCCTCACCCGGCCGGCCTCTGAGGTGCAGCTGCCCAGACGATCCTCCTTCCTGCATATCTCCCGCGCTGAATTGCATAGCAGGGCTACGGGAAGATGGCGCCCGAAGCCCTGTACAAATAGTCTCCAGTACAGGGCTTCGGACGCCATCCTCCCGTAGCCCTGCTCTGCCTGCTGGAAGACTATGCAGGCAGGCTGGAGCGGGGCTGCGGCGCGGACAACAGTGTGACGTCACAATGACGTCATGGAGCCTATGAGGCCCCAAGTGGCTGCTTGGTGCCTGGCGGCGCCCCTGGGAACAGGATTGGGGAGCTCTGTTGTATAATACCCAATAGGCCTGTACGATTTTAGGAAGAATTTAAATCGAGAGATTTCTGTATGAAATCACAATTTCAATTCACGATATCCTTCAAATAAAGCTGTTTTCCCTCTGTGCCTGTTTGTTCCCCCTCTGGGTTTCTCTGTCCCCCTGTCTCTCTTTGTGCACCCTCTGTCTCTCTTTGTGCACCCTCTGTCTCTTTTTGTGCCTCCTTTGTCTTTATCTGTGTCCCCTTTGTGTCTCTCTTTGTGCACCCTCTGTGTCTCTCTCTGTGCCCCTTGTGTCTCTCTTTGTGCCTGCTCTGTGTCTGCTCTGTGCCCTCTCTGTGTCTCTCTAAGTGCCCGCTCTGTGTCTCCTCTCTACCTCTCTATGTGCCCCCTCTATGTCTCTCTGTACCCGCTCTGTGTCTCTCTATGTGCCCCCTCTGTCCCCCAAACGGCGGCAGTGCTGGACATACCATCCAGCACGTATCCAGCATTGCCCATCTATCCACTTTGCCTCCTGCATGCCCGGCATACCAGAAAGTATGTCGTGCACAAGATCCAGCAGATGGCGAGAGGACAGACAGGATAGCGTTTGACTTGTGTCAGAAGGTATGTTCAACACTGCCGATACTGCGGGACGCACACACCGGGGCTTGTGGGAAGTTTGACGCCACTTCTTCGAACTTCCCCATGCGGTAATGACGTCATAGCATAAATCGCCGCTTTGACGGTTATGAAATTGTGATCTTGGTGATAGTGATTTTGGTTTACATTCGATTTATCGTTCAGGCCAACTGTACAATCTTTATTAACTCCAAAATCAACAAGTAAAATAAAAATATTTGACAACAAAGCACCAGCAATGAATCCACGTGATTGTAATAATTAGGATCAATTCTGGTCACATATCAGGGTTAGGGGTGTCATAAATCCTGTGAAAAATACATAGCACCACAATCCATGTGGCAAAAACCAATAAGGTGCAGAAAAACAGGTGATGGCTATGAAGCAATGACAATACACGCCTTTAATATACATAAATAAAATATATCGCTAACTATCCCTAATTTGTATCTATTTTACGTGTAGGTAATGATATCTCATAATCCGCCGATAGGGGTGCCTACCTAATAATGTTTTTCACAGACGTGTCATATCTCTGACGGCCACAAGGTGGAGCTCCAGACACAGTTTCATGTCTGAGATGCGAGCTCATAGCTCTCTGCTCCGTGAGATGCCTGTAGGGAGTAGGCGGGGTCTTGCTGCTATACAGGAATGCCTGGGTAAGGCCCGGTTCACACTTGCGGTTTTGCAAAAACCGCACCGGATGTCCGGACCGCACCGGAGCCGGATCGGACCTGAACCGTACGGTTCCTGTCCGGATCCGGTCCGGTTGCATACGGTTTCCGTGCGGTATGAACACGGTTGCGGTCCGGATCCGGATTCTTAAAGAGATAACAACCTGTATAAAAACAAAAAAAAATGTTGGGGTCTGGGAGGTCAGCAGAAGGGGGACCTGTGGAATCAGGCCCTCCGCTGTTTAGCACTCACCTCCACCTCCAACATGCTGCCAACATCTCCAGCTCGTGCTGCTCCACTCCAAAATGGTTGCCCATGTGTCCCCGATACAATATCGCCGCAACAATCCTCATAGGAAGTGGGGTAGAACATCCGGATTTTTTGCCAGTGTGTTGTGCGCTCTCCGGTTCTCATTGGTTTCCATTGGCCGGATGGTGCAGTCCGGCTCCGCCCCGGATACGGCTGCCGGAGGAGCCGGACCAAAAAATAGCGCATGTTGGAACGGACACCGGAGTCCGGATCCGGTCCGGCTCCGGTCCGGACGAAACGGACACATGTGAACCCTGGCATAGACTTACATTGCTATGCCGTGCGTCCGTTTCGTCCGGCCAGCATGCGGTGCGGCTCCGGCACGGCTATTCCGGATAGCCACCGCTAATGTGAACCGGGCCTAAGTCGGGACAGTGCGAAGACCCGTCCAGCTCTTGTGCTCAGCAATGTGCTGCCACCGCTGCTTGTCCTTCCACAGAAATTGTTTACAGTTACCACAGCAACTGGGGTGACACGTGGCTGATGATGCAGTCAGGTGATGTACGGCATCCCATCCCCCGCGCCCAAAGTGCTGTATCTCACATTATATATATATATCTATTTCCCGATGCCGATTCTCTGCACCAGGCGGACGTCGACATCGCTATGTATCTACACATTCAAAAAAAAAAAAAAACAACATAAACCACTTAGCACACAATAAGGTTTCTCTACCACGGCCACAAGGGGGTGCTGCGGACACAAGTAATGACGTCCTCTTGGCTAACAAACGGGCTGCTTGCTCCTCGATGCTGCGTGTGATGCTTTCCCCAAGTCTCCATGGCAGCACTACGGGTAATTGGCCCCCGCCCCCATTACCCCATAGGACCTTATGTGTATAAATGTCTGACCATCCCCCTTCCAGGTGTCTTTTTTTCCTGGTCCCACTCACCTCATAGGACTGGCAGGCGTTTGCCCTGCAGTAACTTTATTTATTTTTAACCCTCTTACCGCCCACGCTAAATTTTTGTGGTGTTCCTATGTACAGCCTAGACAATCTCCAATGGAGTTGTGGCTATAGTACCTTCACCCCTATTCTGCTGGTCTTAGGGGATCTTCTATGGCCTCTCTCGCTCCCCCTGCCTATACGGACTCTAAACGTGTTCAAAAGTTCTAGGGGGGCAGACTATGCGTCTGTGGAATTACCTGCTCCGGGCTAAAGGCTTGGCTGGGGCTGCATCCTTTCCTTCCTTTCCTCCCTGCTTGGTTCCGGATGCGTAGTCGGCGTGCGTTCCACCGCTCTGGGCACAGCTGATGGTGTTCCGCCCATTCGGATGGAGGTGGAACGCATGCGACGCTTTGTCCGCATGGACACATGCGATTGGTGGTCAGGCGGGCGCACAGTTATGACGCGGGCGGAACTATTTATTCCGAGAGGAGCGAGACGCCATGGCTGGCGTTACATTCGTGCTCCTGCTCGGATTCTCTTTCCTGGCCCAACGTTCCTGTATACAGGTCAGTTTTAATGCGGGGGGCATGTACATGAGTGTCATTTCCAAAAGCGGGGGGGTGGGGGGGGGAGGGGCGCGGTTACAGCGACTGGCACTACTCTCTTTCTCTCTCTCCCTATCTTTCCAGCGTGCCGCTGTTTATTCTTGGTGGCCTCTTATGGATGCAAGAAAGCCCTCAAAAGATCAGCAATATGGCTCTAGGTAAGAGGGGGAAGATCGGTAAGTGTACTTCAATTATTAGAAAGCACAGCG
The DNA here is from genome assembly GCF_040937935.1 of Hyperolius riggenbachi. Lineage (NCBI taxonomy): Eukaryota > Metazoa > Chordata > Amphibia > Anura > Hyperoliidae > Hyperolius > Hyperolius riggenbachi. Next base: position 195,388,846 of record NC_090654.1, read on the forward strand.
ACTTACACTGCCTTTTAATGTCACTTTTAGCTCTCGAGGGCGAGACAAGGAGAGGTCGTCCAGAAGACATTCCAAGGAAAGATCGCCTTCAAAACACAGATCGCACAAGAATAAATCAAAGCGCAGCAAGTCACATAGATCAAGATCCAGATCTCCACATCGCGATCGGGGGGAAAAAGCCTGCTGGGCCTGCGCACAGCCTGTAATGCCGAACAAATTAGTTTGTGCCTCCTGCTTCCACGAAATAGCGAAAGACGACGTCGTAGCCCCCGTGGATGTCTCAGACATAGTCCAAAAAGCGGTGCAGGATTCATTGGAGAATTTTGTAGCCAGCATGGCCACCCAGCCATCACACAGTTTGGCCGACGGCCAGGATAGGCCATCTACTTCCGCTGATATTGAAGAGGAATATGAAGTAGGATTTAACTTCGCCAACGTTGAACCCTTCGTTAAAGCAGTAAAAACAGCTATCCAGTGGGAGGAACCGGAGGAAGATGAAAAACACGGGGCAAAACCCAAGAAGCTTTATTACAAACACCTAACAAAGGATAGGACAACATTCCCAGTAATGGAGGAAATTCAGGAAATAATCTATGAAGAATGGCAGAAGTTAGATAAAAGACTCCCGTTAACCAATAGGATATCCAAATTATATCCATTACCAGATACTACTATTAAGCCGTTAGACACAGCTCCACCAGTAGACGCGTCAGTCATGCGCCTAGCGAAGCATATTACATTGCCCATAGATGACGCTATATCCTTCAAAGACTCTTTGGAGCGAAAATTGGATTTGGATCTGAAAAAAATCTACACCATGTCGGGAGGAATTTGCAAGCCAGCGATAGCCCTAACGTCGGTGGGAAGGGCCATCCGCAACTGGACTGAAGGCCTGGAACAGGCAATTCTGGGAGATGCAGATAAAGAGACTCTAGTCTCATTTCTAGAGGATCTAAAGTTGTCAGGCGACTATGTGGGGGAAGCAGCCATAGATGTTCTACGCTCCTCATCCAGGAACATGTTTTTTTCGGTGACAGCAAAGAGGGCACTCTGGCTCAGGGCTTGGTCTGCAGATCCAGCTTCAAAGCTCCTCTGGTGTAAGATCCCTTACGATGGCAAAACACTATTTGGGGAGAAGATGGACTCGGCCATTAGTCGTGTCACCGGGGGGAAATCGGGCTTGCTGCCCCAGGATAGACGCCAAGGAAGACAGGGCTTTGTTCAACAGAATCAGTCTCAGTCCTCAAGATACAGGAATGCGAGGTCTTATAGACCCGGCAGAAATTTTAAAAGGAATTGGCAGACGAGCCAATCGACCTTTTCAAAAACTCAGAAACAGAAGACTACGCCCGTTTCTGCAAATAAAAAGTCTTTTTGACGGTGGCAATTTCCAGGAATGTCCGGTCGGGGCAAGACTCCAGTTATATTCTCACATCTGGAAAGAGAGAGTGTCCTCACCATGGGTAGTAAGGACAGTATCGACCGGTCACTTCTGGACCTTCAAAAGACAACCTCCTGCAAATTATTTCAGACGTACAAGAATGCCAACTGCAACACAGAAGGCCCAAATACTACAGGAATACCTGCAGGGCCTTATAGAAAAAGAAGCGATAAAACCAGTCCCGCTGGGCGAGGAAAGGAAAGGGTTTTACTCGAACCTCTTCTTCGTTCAGAAAAAGTCAGGCAAATGGAGGCCGGTTCTAGATCTGAAGTACCTGAACTCATTCATAATGCTGGAGAGATTCAAAATGGAGTCACTAAATACGATCATCTCAATAGTGGCCAGAGACGACTATTTACTTTCCATAGATCTGGAAGATGCATATTTGCACGTCCCCATACAAACATCATTTCAGAAGTATCTACGCTTCACAGTGGAGGAACAGCATTTCCAGTTTGTGTGCCTCCCCTTTGGCATAAATACGGCCCCGAGAACATTTACAAAGGTTCTAGTAGAGATCATCGCGATACTAAGACAGCAGGGGAGGCGTGCATTTCACTATCTCGACGATATTCTACTGTTGGGAGAGTCAAGGGAACAGATACTGAAACACAGAGAAGTCCTGATCCACACATTGACGGAGTTTGGCTGGCGGATAAATTTCCACAAGAGCCAACTGCAACCCACAAAAGACTTGGTCTATCTAGGGGCAAGATTCCGCACAGACCGGAACGAGGTGTGTCTACCGCAGGAAAAGATAGCGGTAATAAAACAGAGAGTGCTTCGAGTCGCCTTATCCCATCAGTTACAAGCGAGAGAGTGTCTGAGGGTTTTGGGGACAATGTCCGCAACTATACCCATGGTCCCCTGGACACGCTGGCACATGCGGAGTTTGCAACAGGGATTCCTGAGGCAATGGGATGGCATAACAATGACTCAGACTATACTGATAACTCCCATCATGAAGAAAGATCTGAATTGGTGGCTCTCAGATACCAACCTCAAGAAATCTCTCCCTCTGACTCCTTTACACCAACTCCTGGTAGCGACAGATGCCACTACCTCCGGTTGGGGAGCGACATGTGGGACTCAGATAGCCCAGGCTCAATGGCCCCCTCACATGAGACATTGGCCAGCCAACAGACTGGAGTTGAGAGCTGCTTACTGCGCTCTTCTTCATTTTCGCCACCAGATAAAGGATCGCTCAGTAGTTCTGAGAATGGACAACGTAACGGCAGTTGCCTACGTTCGCAACCAGGGTGGCACGCGCAGTCCTTCCTTGCTGAGGGAAGCGGAAAGGATTTTCAAGTTTGCTCTCCACAACCTTCAAGCCCTGACGGCAGTCCATATTCCGGGTATTCACAACACAGTCCCGGACTACCTGAGTCGCACCCTTATATCCAACAACGAGTGGTCGTTGAATTACAAGATCTTCAACATGATCTGTTCACAATGGGGCGAGCCACAGGTAGATCTTATGGCAACGAAACACAACAGGAAGTGTGCGAGGTACTTCAGCCGCTATGTCGAGGCGGAAGCAGAGAATGTGGACGCACTAACAGTGCCGTGGGATTTCCAGCTGGCATATGTATATCCGCCAGTGCCTCTCATTCTCCGTCTCCTGCTGAGGCTCAAAACGGAGAAAGTTACCTTAATAGCGATCCTACCAAACTGGCCCAGGCGGCCTTGGTACCCTATGATTCTTCAGATGATGATCTGCCAGCCGATAGAGTTACCAACATCACAGCACCTTCTTTCACAGGGCCCGCTGTATCATCCCAATCCGTCTCGGCTGAACTTGACGGCCTACAAGTTGAGAGGAGGAAACTAGAACAACTAGGATGTGATAATTCTGTGATACATACTCTGCTAAAATCCAGAACTTATTCTACTAATCAGACTTACCAGAGAATTTGGAAGATATTCTCGGACTATGCCAAAGACCACAATTTTGACCCGCTGCAGCCTTTGATACATCAGATACTATCGTTCCTTCAGACGGGTGTGGATAAGAAGCTATCTAGCTATTCGATCAAGGTCCAGATCTCAGCAATCTCGGCGTTCACAGGGCACAGGTGGGCACTACACCCTCTGACAAAACAGTTTGTGGCGGCAGTCATGAAAATTCGGCCACCCATAAAGCCAGTCTTTGCCCAATGGGATCTACCGCTGGTTCTGGACGTCTTAGCGAAAGCTCCTTTCTATCCTTCAGAAACCTGCTCATTAGAAGACCTTACGTTAAGGACGGTTTTTCTCATTGCCATTGCATCCGCGAGGAGGGTGTCTGAGATCCAGGCACTAAGCTGCAGGGAGCCTCACATACAGTTCTTCCCGAATAAAGTAATCCTACGTCCTGTACAAGTAGGGTTGCCAGGTGTCCGGTTTTACACCGGACAGTCCGGTTTTTGTGCGCTGTGTCCGGTGCAAAAAGGCATGCTAAACCGGACAATTAAGTTGTCCGGTTTAGAGCCCCCCCGCAGCGCAGGAGGAGAACAGCGCAGCAGAGAGAGAGCTGGGAGCAGCGGTGGAGAAGGGGGGCAATCTCCCCCCCCTTCCCTCACCTTAGGGTGCTCTCTCTCCCCCGCTGTCTCCTCCAGGATGATGTGCAGGCTGGCGAGTGGCTGCAGGCGGAACTTACCTCTGTGTCGCTCCAGCGCCGGAAGTTCGGGTCCCGCAGCCGCTGAGATTCGACTCAAAAAAGATCCGGATCAAAGATCCGATTCATTCATGAGCCGGACAACACTAATCAGTCTGAATAGTGTTGTCCGGCTCATGAATGATTCGAATCTTTGATCCGGATCTTTTTTGAGTCGAATCTCAGCGGCTGCGGGACCCGAACTTCCGGCGCCTGCGACACAGAGGTAAGTTCCGCCCGCAGCCACCCGCCAGCCTGCACATCATATTGGAGGAGACAGCGGGGGAGAGAGAGCACCCTAAGGTGAGGGAAGGGGGGGGAGATTGCCCCCCTTCTCCACCGCTGCTCCCAGCTCTCTCTCTGCTGCGCTGTTCTCCTCCTGCGCTGCGGGGGGGCGGGGGGCACCTGGCTACCTAACCTATTCTGGGCACATATAGCCCCTGGCTACCTATTCCGGGCACATATACCCCCTGGCTACCTATTCTGGGCACATATAGCCCCTGGCTACCTATTCTGGGCACATATACCCCCTGGCTACCTATTCCGGGCACATATAGCCCCTGGCTACCTATTCCGGGCACATATAGCCCCTGGCTACCTATTCTGGGCACATATAGCCCCTGGCTACCTATTCTGGGCACATATAGCTCCTGGCTACCTATTCTGGGCACATATACCCCCTGGCTACCTATTCTGGGCACATATACCCCCTGGCTACATATACTGGGACATATATACCCCTGCCTACGTATACTGGGACATTTACACCCCTGCCTACATATACTGGGACATATATACCCCCTGGCTACATATACTGGGCACATATATCCCTGGCTACATATACTGGGAACACTGGCTGTTTGTCATTATGTGCATTTAGTGGTGAAAAGCTGTCTCTTTTGTGCATTTACTGGTGAAAAGCTGTCTCTTATTATGTGCATTTACTGGTGAAAAGCTGTGTCTTATTATGTGCATTTACTGGTGAAAAGCTGTCTCTTGTGCATTTACTGGGGAAAAGCTGTCTCTTATTATGTGCATTTACTGGCGAAAAGGTGTCTCTTATAATGTGCATTTACTGGTGAAAAGCTGTCTCTTATGTGCAGTTACTGGTGAAAAACTGTCTCTTATGTGCACTGGACCAGTACTACTGGTGAGGACAGTTAGTGACATGGCTATGTACTCTGTAATGTGCTGCAGAAGATGTCAGTGCGATATAAATACTATAAAAAATTTTTTAAAAAAGCCCATTGCTTAGCCCCACTCTACATAAAAGTGCGCTTCTGACTCCGCCCCTAACTCCACCCCTAACTCCACCCCCTGTCCGTTTTTCTCCATCAGCCGACCTGGCAACCCTATGTACAAGGTTTTTTACCGAAGGTCTCAACATCATATCACCTGAACCAGGAGTGGTGTTTACCAGTGTTCAGAGAGGAAGACAACGAAGCCCTACATCCTCTAGATATAGCCAGTTCCCTAAAGGCATATATTCAGGCAACGGAGGACTTCCGGAAGACAGAGAGACTTTTCGTAAACCATTCAGGGTATAGGAAGGGGCAGGCTGTTTCATCTAGAACTATTTCAGCTTGGCTCATACGAATCATACGGAGAGCATATCTAGCCACAGACAAGGTTCCCCCTAGCACAATAACGGCCCACTCGACTAGAAGTGTCGCATCGTCATGGGCAGCGCAGGCAAAGGTGGCACCAGAAAGAGTCTGCCAGGCAGCAAACTGGACTAAAATAGATACCTTTATCTCTCATTACCGAGTTGATACACATGCTTCTGCAGCTGCAGAGTTTGGGAAGGCGGTACTGTCTTCTGCCTTCGAGTCTAAGTTAGATTAAAATATGTAATTAAAGTTACTTTGTGTGTTTCACCTGCAACAGTCTCCCTCCCGTTTCTTTGAGTGTCTAGTTAGTTCCCGTAGTGCTGCCATGGAGACTTGGGGAAAGCAGAAAATTGTATACTTACCTGACGGTAATTTTCCTTTCCCCATGAATCCATGGCAGCATAGGGTTCCCACCCTGTTTCGGTGAGTACTAGTTACAAAGACACCTGGAAGGGGGATGGTCAGACATTTATACACATAAGGTCCTATGGGGTAATGGGGGCGGGGCCAATTACCCGTAGTGCTGCCATGGATTCATGGGGAAAGGAAAATTACCGTCAGGTAAGTATACAATTTTCTGCTTTAATCGTCCCCGTCTTCTGCCCACAAATGTCGCCGGAGTAGAGACCAGACCAGAAACACGTTCATCACCTTCGCCCGCCTGTCGCTCGTGTGTCCGCGGAGGATGTGTTTCCGGCCGGGTAGCTGCCATGCTGTAGATGCCTCGAGCTGGTGACATGTGGACACGTGCAGCCTTCTGTGCTGCTCACTGTGGCTCTCACTATTCATGTCAGTTCTCCTATAACTATGCTGCTGACAGTCTAGGATTGTTATATTACTGTATGTAAACACGTATATAGGGCTTGGATTCTCTTGATGCACTTGTTTTATACTGACCGACCACGACGCTCATAATAAAGTTATTTATAATAGACTGGCACGGCGGGGTAACCTCTTTTTGGACAGTGCAGTGTATCCTGAGAACAACAGTTGTGCATTATATATTAGGGAATTAATTTTATGATTTCTATGCCAGGCATCAATATATATTCTCCCATCTGGTTAAATCTAGAGATCCTGTAGCCACACCTTGATTTGTATTGTACTGTAGGTTTTTGAAATAAAGTAAAGTTTTGCTCAAGATACATCATATACAGTATATAATTACTGAATCTCTTGTTCATTAAGTAGGGATATTGTCCCTGCGTACACTGCCTCAGTGTCTCTGGGTTTGTGCTTCTGCGCATGTGTGCAGCACTGACCGTTGGGACAGGAGGACGGGGCCAGTCAGCGGGCGGCTGTGTGCACGGGCGGACTGCTGCGCGAATGCTCATGCGGCGGTTGCAAGCGCATGCGACGGTAATACACTAGAGCCCTTTTTAAACGGGCTAAGGTGGCTAGTATATTATAGAACACATTTATTGGATATGATTTATTTGCTCCTTTTTTTTCCTTTAATTTCTTAGCTTAATTTGCGTGAAAACACACTTTTTAAATAAGTGTGCTAAGGGTAAAAACAGACACTTACCTGGGGCTTCTATCAGCCCCCTGTAGCAGTAATGTCCCCCGCTGTCCTCCGATCTGCCGTTCCCTGCCGCCGGCACCGGGCAATTGTTCGTCTAACACAGACGAACAATGCGTGCTCCCGTTTGCGTCATCGGAAGCTTACTGCGCAGTACGGAGGTTTCTTGTACTGCTCCTGCACAGTACGCTTCTGATGACGCGAGCGGAAGCTACAGGTGCATGGATGCGCAGCCGCAGTTGGAAAGCATGCCGCGCTAGACCGGAGAACAGCGGATCTGAGGAGGGTGGCGTGGGACATGACTGCTACAGGGGGCTGATAGAAGTCCTAGGTAAGTGTCTGTTTTTACCCTCAGCACCCACACACAGAACCCCTTTAAATTGTGTCGCATTGTAGTGATTGTGATTTCTATTGGATGGGAGGGGGGGGCATTTTACTGTCATTAGCATCTTAAGGTGGCCACTAGCGTTACAATTTGCAGAACAATCGTTTACAAACGATTCTTTGTATGAATGATCGGAAATGATTGTTGGGACCACTAATGGACAAACCCCATACAAAGAATCTGATCAGATTGATGGGACCAATCCAAAAAACAGATGGATTTTACTAACCTGATTGGTTAGGAGATTTTTTCCTTCAGCGTACGTTTCCACTAGAGCAAATCTGCATGCGTTTCCTGCATGCAGATTCGCATAGACAATACAAGTGGATGGGACTGTTGCGGGATACTGTGTAGTTTGTCGTGGAGAAAAAATCTGCACGGCAGAACCATCAGAATTCGCACGCCGCACGCGATTCATCGGTAATGTAACTAAATAGGAAAACCGCAAGCATTTTAGTCTTGCGGTTTTCCCGCCGTTTCCGTGTGCGTTTCCTCTTAAAAACCCATGTCAATGCTTGCCAGCATTGACATGGTTAAAATCGCGTTGTGTAAACCGCGAGTGATTCCGCGTGAAAATCCGCATCGAAATGGCAACGAAACCACAATCACATGCGGATTCGTTGCCGCGATTTTCCCGTCGAAATCGCACAGCAGTAGTGGAAACGTACCCTCAGTAGTCACAAACGATCATTTCTAATCGTTCATAAAAGATCGTTCAGCAAATTGTATTGTTAGTGGCCACCTTTGCACTCTAATCACGCTCATGTCATCCTTAATGACAGGAGACAATGATTAAAGCGGACCTGAACTCAAAACTCTGGTCTAAAAGAAACGCAACAGCATAATAGCCTTTATAGAAAAAACTTTCTTTGTTACAGCTGATAGAAATCCTAACATAAAACTGCACTGCTTCTACTTCCTGCTTTCATGGAAGCAGGCATTGTTAGCATCCTACACTTTCAAATGAGCTTATCTGCCTTTAGTAGTCAGCTGACACAGGGGAGAGGTCAAATTACAACTTGTGATTAGATACAGATAAGGGGGAATTAGGCTAAACTCTCTAAATAATGTACAGTGTGCATTTCTATGTTTTCCTTGTGTCCTGTGTAAGAGTTCAGGTCCACTTTAAGGTGTAATCACAAGCGCTGGAAAGCTCTCCTAGTGGGTCCCAGGCCTTATGAAGCAGGGATTGGACTGTAAGCTTTGGAGGTAAATGTTTGTGAATTGAAGGATTTAATGCGGAAATTAAAGCGGACCTGAACTCAGAACTTCTTCTCTGCTCTAAGAGATAGGCAACAGCATAATAACCTTTAACCCCCTTGGCGGTATGAAAAATACCGCCAGGGGGCTCGCTACATGATAGCCGCTACTCAGCGGCATCCCCCCGCCCGCTTCGATCGCCTTCGGCGATCACCGATCAGGAAATCCCGTTCAAAGAACGGGATTTCCTGGAGGGCTTCCCCCCGGGATGACGTCACCGACGTCAGCGACGTCGGGACGTCATTGGGAGACCCGATCCACCCCTCGGCGCTGCCTGGCACTGATTGGCCAGGCAGGGCTCGGGGTCTGGGGGGGGGGCCGCGCGCCGCACCGGATAGCGGCGATCGGGCGCGCGGCGGCGGCGATCGGGGTGCTGGCGCAGCTAGCAAAGTGCTAGCTGCGTCCAGCAAAAAAAAAATTAAGTAAATCGGCCCAGCAGGGCCTGAGCGGCACCCTCCGGCGGCTTACCCCGTGTCACACACGGGGTTACCGCCAAGGAGGTTAAAGAAAAACATTTTTGTCACAGCTGATACAAATCCTGCAGTAAATCTGCAGTGTATCTACTTCCTGCTTTCATGGAAGTAAACATATTGTTAACATCCTGTGATTTCAAATGGGCTTATCAACCGTGGTAGTCAGCTGACACAGGGGAGAGATCAAATTACAACATGTGATTTAGACACAGATGAGGGTGGAATTAGACAGCCTAAACTCTTTAAATACATACAGGGTGCATTTTTCCCTTCTGTCCTGTGCAAGAGTTCAGGTCCACTTTAAAGGTTGCCTAAACTGAAATGAATCTAGCCAGTTAAACTTACTTTGGGTGTCTCTCAGTCCGCTGTAGTCCTTCAGGTTCCTCATTGTCGTTGTGCTCTCATCCTTTTAGCAGCTGTGCCCCTCTGAAAGTTGGTCCACTGAGTAAGCACAGAACACCTCCAGCCACAGGAGCACGATCGATGGGGCACACTGCCCAGGGCCGTGCATGCAGGTTTTGGATGAGACAGCTGCTGAGTGGATCACAGCGAGGGACCAGCAGGACAACGGGGCTAGAAGAAATTCTAGGTAAGCTACATTGGCCAGATTTGTTTCACTTTAGTTTTCTTTTAGGATACTTTTACACTTGTGTGCTGTAGTAGTGGTGTGATTTGGAACAATCGCACTGCACCCAAAAAGTTGCACTGCGCGTTATAGCCATGGTGCAACCGATGATAAAATAACACAAATAACACAGCTCTTCAATGAGTCACAGCGTAACACACGGCAGCTTGTGCGTTACTTATGCGGTGCCCGGAACACTTTCATCGCATTTAGTCACACCGCAGGCAGTGTGTTATGCTTTATTGACTTAAATGGCCACTGGGGCGATCTGTGGTCAGGGAGAGTACGGGCACGTAATGTCAGGGCAGCCATCAGGGGGGACCACTGACACTGCAGTGAGGGGCCCAGGGCTTCTGGGGGCCCTGGGCCCCCCAAAGCACTGGAAGGGCCGCATGTGCTGGCTGCGGGCCTGTGGCTCACTAACCAGCACACCACGTTCCAGCACTGAGAGAAGAGTGACATCAATTATATATATGAAGTGGCCTAAGCTTTGAAACCTGCATTATGGCCTCTTTTTCATGGGCAGTTGAACTGTGTGCTCAGCAAGCAGTTGTCAGGTAGCAGGAAGCAGTTCTGAGAGTTTGAGAGACATTTCACTGCCTATCAACTGCCCATGGAAAAAAAGCCTTAAAGAGAATCTGTATTGTTAAAATCGCACAAAAGTAAACATACCAGTGCGTTAGGGGACATCTCCTATTACCCTCTGTCACAATTTCGCCGCTCCTCGCTGCATTAAAAGTGGTTAAAAACAGTTTTAAAAAGTTTGTTTATAAACAAACAAAATGGCCACCAAAACAGGAAGTAGGTTGATGTACTGTATGTCCACACATAGAAAATACAACCATACACAAGCAGGCTGTATACAGCCTACCTTTTGAATCTCAAGAGATCATTTGTGTGTTTCTTTCTCCCTGCAGTTCTCATGCACTGAAGTCTCAGGCTGCTCTTTTTTTCTCCTGCAAACAGCTTTGCCCTTGTCTGTAATTCTTCAGTATGTGAAAGCCCAGCCAGCTCAGAGGACGATTTATCCAGCTTGTAAAAGAGAAGAGAGAAGAGAGAAGCTGCTCTAATCTAAATAATACACAGGCAGTGTGCATAGAGGGGCCTGGAAGGGGAAATTCATAGCAGAACCACAACACTGAAGAACTTGGCAGCCTTCCAGACACAGGCTGACAAGTCTGACAAGGGAAAGATACATTGATTTATTACAGAGACTGTGATAGCAGAAAGTGCTGCAGTAAGCCAGAACACATTAGAATAGCTTTTGGAACTTGTAGGATGATAAAAAACAGGATGCAATTTTTGTTACGGAGTCTCTTTAAGCCTGGTACACACTTTCAATTATGATTGACCAATCACTGACCAATTTTACCTCCTCCATGTAGTATGAGGATCAACAGATATTGAATAAGATGAGCAGATTTTAGTTAAACTCTCGTACTACATGGGGGTGGTAACATTGGTCAACGATTGGCCCATCATAATTGAAAGTGTGTATCAAGCTTTAGTCTGGTACACATTTTCAATTATGATTGACCAATCACTGACCAATTTTACCACCTCCATGTAGTATGAGGGCCTACCGACACAATCTGCTCATAGCATTTAACATCTGATGACCCTCATACTACATGGGAGTGGTGACATTGGTCAGTAATTGGCCAATCATAATCGAAAGTGTGTACCAGCCTGTAGGATTTAACCAAATTATGCAAATTGATCTCAGACAATGTTTTTTTTTAAAATGTAATTAACGGAATCTATGTTACATTTTTAAGCTCAGAAAGAGCAAAAATATAATATAATTAAAGAGACTCTTTAACTTTAAAAAAAAACCTCTGGGGGATACTTACCTCAGGAGGGGGAAGCCTCAGGGTCTCAATGAGGTTTCCCCGACCACTGAAGACAGCAGGAATTCAGGCTGGCTTCCCCGAAACCCCCCACCCCCACAAGCTAAGATTTATTTACATCTCCGGGATCCAGCGCAGTCCCAGTAGCGACTCTTCCTTCAGGTGAGGCGGAAATAGCCAAACCCCATCGGATCCGCTCTACTACGCAGACGCAAAAGACTCGCGCCTGCTCAGTAGAGCGGATCCGATCTGGTTCAGCTATTTTCGCCTTCACCCAAACAGAAAGCCGCTAGTGCACCTGTGCAGGATCGCGGTAGGTAAATATTTACCTCTGGCCAAGTTGTACTCCAACTAGATAACCTAAACACACTGCTACTTGGTATGAATGTTGTATACTACCCCACCTCTTGTCCCCTCTCCCCCCATTTCCTTATATTGTAATCTCGCAAGGGCCGGGCTCTCTCACTCTTTTCTGTCTTGAAATTTGGTACACATTTATTTATATTAATTTTGACACTGTCATTACCAATTCTGTGTTTTGTACCAACTCTGTATTTCGTATATGCCTGTATACCGTTGTCTGTATTATTTTATACCCCATGATTGTTTCTTACTTTGTGCAACGCTATGGAATATGTTGGCGCTAAACGATTCAATGATAATAATAATAATCTATCTAAAATAATAATTCTGATGACTACAGCTTCCAGAGGTGCACCACAGCACAAAGACAGCTCCGGAGTAATCCTGGTGAAATCACAACATGGCATTGACTCTTCTAAGAGCGGTGCTCAAACTGCAGTGGTGCACCTGTGGGACCCCTGGAAGAGGTGATGTCCTCCACCCAGCTCCTCAATCACAGAGGGGTCTACAGAGGAGGTGGGCAGTCGAGGTAGCCTAACAGACGGTCACCTCTCCTCGCTGTAGGTCATCAGAGCAAAGTGGATGACTCCATATTTTTACTGCAGCAGTAAGCTCACACAGCTTTATTTGATTTCATTCAAACTAAATATATAAAAAACAATGACCAGTGCACCATGTATAGATGCAATCAAATATATTGTGATCAGCTTTCGTCAGCAAATTGTGAGAACAGAGAAGCGTACAGCATCAGGCTAATCAATATACAAAGCAATCGATATCATATAATAAAGCAACATAACGTACAGCTATATACAATGGTCTCATACAGTGGTGTATACAACATTAGATCACTCATAGATGTGGCTCATGAACATATATCTTCAAAGAGCAGCAGGATAATACGGTAGTCCTTATATTAGTACACAAGGAGCCAATGGGAACAAAGCATAAATGTCCAATCATGAACCAGGCAGAGTGATCAGTCAATAATGCAATCCAAGCACCCCAGTCAATAATGCAATCCAAGCACCCTGACAGCACTGTTTCGGATTACTACCTTTTTCAAAGGGTAAAGGATTCTCCTCTTTGGCTGCTGATTGGATTGCATTATTGACTGATCATTCTGCTTTGTTCATGATTGGACATTTGTGCTTTGTGCGCACTTGCTCCTTGTGTACTAATATAAGGACTTTTATCCAGCTTATCTTTGAAGATATATGTTCATGAGCCAAATCTATGAGTGATCTAATTTTATATACAGCACTGTATGAGACCATTGCATATAGCTGTACATTATGTTGCTGTAATATATGATATTGATTGCTTTGTATATTGATTAGCCTGTATATTGATTTGTACTCCTACTAGATAACCTAAACACACTGCTACTAGGTATGAATGTTGTATATACTACCCTACCTCTTGTCCCCCCTCCCCCCATTTCCTTATATTGTAAGCTCGCAATGGTCGGGCTCTCTCACCCTTTTCTGTCTTGAAATTTGGTACACATTTATTAACCACTTTACCCCCAGCGGTACGAATTTCTCCGTCCCTTTTTCCCCCCCTAAAAAAACAGGGACGGAGAAATCCGTACCTTCCGCGCTACCGCCGCTGTCTGCGCGCACCCGCCGCTCGTGCAAGCCGCCGCCTGCTCGCCCGGAGATCAATGAACGGGAAAATCCATTCCCGTTCGTTGATCTAGCCCCCGCAATGATCTGCTACTTCTTTCAGAAACAGCGAGATCATTGTGAGTCTCCCAGCCTCCTACTGCTTCCTGTAAGCGTCCTTCCGGACGCTTACAGGTCGCATGTAAACAAACACTCTGTGGCCATCTTGTGGCCAAATAGTAAACTACACCCTAAAAGCATTTTACATATACAAACATTACATTTACACAATAAATTAACTCATTACCTCCCACACTCCCCAATTTTTATTTTTTTTTTGTAATTAAAAAAAAAAATACAATAAAAAAAAACATAAATAGTTACCTTAGGGACTGAACTTTTTAAATATTTATGTCAAGAGGGTATAACACTGTTACTTTATAAACTGCGGGCTTGTAATTAGGGATGGATGCAAAACTGAAAAAAATGCACCTTTATTTCCAAATAAAATATTGTCGCCAAACATTGTGATAGGGACATAATTTAAATGGTTTTATAACCGGGACAAATGGGTTAATACATTTCATGGGTTTTAATTACAGTAGCATGCTTTATTTAAAAACTATAATGGCCGAAAACTGAAAAATAATAATTTTTTCCCACATTTTTTCCTATTTCCCCATTAAAACACATTTAGAATAAAATAATTCTTGGCATAATGTCCCACCTAAAGAAAGCCTAATTGGTGGCGAAAAAAACAAGATATAGTTCATTTCATTGGGATAAGTAATAATAAAGTTATAGACGAATGAATGGAAGGAGCGCTGAAAGGTGAAAATTGCTCTGGTGGTCAGGGGGTAAAACCCCTCAGTGGTGAAGTGGTTAATATTAATTTTGACACTGTCATTACCAATTCTGTGTTTTGTACCAACTCTGTATTTCGTATATGGCTGTATACCGTTGTCTATATTATTTTTTGCCCCATGATTGTTTCTTACTTTGTGCAACGTTATGGAATATGTTGGTGCTAAATTATTAAATGATAATAATAATAATTATCTATCTAAAATAATAATTCTGATGGCTACAGCTTCCAAAGGTGCACCACAGCACAAAGACAGCTCCGGAGTAATCCTGGTGAAATCACAACATGGCATTGACTCTTCTAAGAGCGGTGCTCAAACTGCAGTGGTGCACCTGTGGGACCCCTGGAAGAGGTGATGTCCTCCACCCAGCTCCTCAATCACAGAGGGGTCTACAGAGGAGGTGGGCAGTCGAGGTAGCCTAACAGACGGTCACCTCTCCTCGCTGTAGGCCATCAGAGCAAAGTGGATGACTCCACATTTTTACTGCAGCAGGAAGCTCACACAGCTTTATTTGATTTCATTCAAACTAAATATATAAATGACCAGTGCACCATGTATAGATACAATCAATAATATTGTGATTAGCTTTCGTCAGCAAATTGTGAGAACAGAGAAGCGTACAGCATCAGGCTAATCTATATACAAAGCAATCGATATCATATAATAAAGCAACATAATGTACAGCTATATACAATGGTCTCATACAGTGGTGTATACAACATTAGATCAATCATAGATGTGGCTCATGAACATATATCTTCAAAGAGCAGCAGGATAATACGGTAGTCCTTATATTAGCACACAAGGAGCCAGTGTGAACAAAGCATAAATGTCCAATCATGAACCAGGCAGAGTGATCAGTCAATAATGCAATCCAAGTACCCTGACAGCACTGTTTCGGATTACTACCTTTTTCAAAGGGTAAAGGATTCTCCTCTGGCTGCTGATTGGATTGCATTATTGACTGATCATTCTGCTTTGTTCCTGATTGGACATTTATGCTTTGTGCTTTGTTCGCACTGGCTCCTTGTGTACTAATATAAGGACTATTATCCAGCTGCTCTTTGAAGATATATGTTCATGAGCCAAATCTATGAATGATCTAATTTTGTATACACCACTGTATGAGACCATTGCATATAGCTGTACATTATGTTGCTTTAATATATGATATTGATTGCTTTGTATATTGATTAGCCTGATGCTGTACGCTTCTCTGTTCTCACAATTTGCTGATGAAAGCTGATCACATTTTTTGCATCTATACATGGTGTGCTGGTCATTATTTTTTATATATTTCTGGCATACTAGGACCCTTGATGGTCCGGTTTACTAGATCAAGCACCCATTTTTGCTATTGTTCCTGTTGTTATTCCAGGTGTGCAGACTTTTTTTTCTGATGGATTGCTATTCATTCAAACTAAACACATACATTGATTTAGCTTACTTTAAGTTACAAAGCTCTCCACAATCTCACTCCTTTTTACATCTCCTCACTAGTTTCCAGATACCAACCCAACCACAATCTCAGATCTGCACATGACCCTCTTTTTTTCTCCTCTAGAATCACCTCCTTGCATTCACATATACAAGATTTTTCACATGCTTTACCCCTCCTCTGGAATCCCCTGCCACAACACATCTGTCACTCTCCAACCTGTGATATCTTTAAACGTGCCCTCAAAACTAACTTTTTTCATCAAGTATACACTCTACCTTAGGCCAGTTCTCTTTTGACCTCTGGGCAAAATGTACTCCTAGATAACCTAAACACACTTCCACTAGGTATGAATGTTGTATTCCGCAAATCTGTTCTCAAGGCCCAGCAACAGTGCATGTTTTGTGGAAATCCACAGGTAAGTAATCAGCTCTGCTGAGACACTAATTACTCCACCTGTGCATGTTTGTGGTTTTCTGCAAAACATGTACTGTTGGTGGGCCTTGAGGACAGGCAGGGGTGCAGCTAAGGTTTTTGTGGCCCCAAGCGGACTGCAGGAAGTGGCCTTATGGGCGTGGCTATTCCGCAGAAAGTGGGCATGGCCATGACATGTGGGTGGAGCGAAAGGGGGGGATGGAGGGTGTTTGAGGCGCGCGTAGTGTGCTGCGCCGAAAAATGGGCATGGCCATGACATTGTATGGGCGGAGCGTAACTGTAACCCCACATCAGCAAATATAGCCAACTATGACCATTAAATAATAAATGCAGCAACAGTTACCCCAGACACCAGAAAATAAGCGCAATGTGGGCAACATTTCACCAGAAAAAAAACGCAATTTGGGCAACATTTCAGCAGAAAACAAACGCAATTTGGGCAACATTTCAGCAGAAAATGCACGCAATTTGGGCCACATTTCAGCAAAAAAAAAACAAATGCAATTTGGGCAACATTTCAGCAGAAAATAAACGCAATTTGGGCCACATTTTAGCAGAAAACAAACGCAATTTGGGCCATATTTTAGCAGAAAACAAGTGCAATGTAGGCAAAATTTTAGCAGAAAACAAGCGCAATTTGGGCCACATTTTAGCAGAAAGCAAACACAATTTGGGTCACATTTTAGCAGAAAACAAACGCAATTTGGGCCACATTTCAGCAGAAAGCAAACACAATTTGGGCCACATTTTAGCAGAAAACAAATGCAATTTGGGCCACATTTTAGCAGAAAGCAAACGCAATTTGGGCCACATTTTAGCAGAAAACAAACGCAATTTGGGCCACATTTTAGGAGAAAACAAAAGCAATTTGGGCCACATTTCACCTGCAAAAAAGAATTTAATCAACTGACAGAAGTCCCCTCACCCGGCCGGCCTCTGAGGTGCAGCTGCCCAGACGATCCTCCTTCCTGCATATCTCCCGCGCTGAATTGTATAGCAGGGCTACGGGAAGATGGCGCCCGAAGCCCTGTACAAATAGTCTCCAGTACAGGGCTTCGGACGCCATCCTCCCGTGCGCGGACAACAGTGTGACGTCACAATGACGTCATGGAGCCTATGAGGCCCCAAGTGGCTGCTTGGTCTGCTTGGTGCCTGGCGGCGCCCCTGGGAACAGGATTGGGGAGCTCTGTTGTATAATACCCAATAGGCCTGTACGATTTTAGGAAGAATTTAAATCGAGAGATTTCTGTATGAAATCACAATTTCAATTCACGATATCCTTCAAATAAAGCTGTTTTCCCTCTGTGCCTGTTTGTTCCCCCTCTGGGTTTCTCTGTCCCCCTGTCTCTCTTTGTGCACCCTCTGTCTCTCTTTGTGCACCCTCTGTCTCTTTTTGTGCCTCCTTTGTCTTTATCTGTGTCTCTCTTTGTGCACCCTCTGTGTCTCTCTCTGTGCCCCTTCTGTGTCTCTCTTTGTGCCTGCTCTGTGCCCTCTCTGTGTCTCTCTAAGTGCCCGCTCTGTGTCTCCTCTCTACCTCTCTATGTGCCCCCTCTATGTCTCTCTGTACCCGCTCTGTGTCTCTCTATGTGCCCCCTCTGTCCCCCAAACGGCGGCAGTGCTGGACATACCATCCAGCACGTATCCAGCATTGCCCATCTATCCACTTTGCCTCCTGCATGCCCGGCATACCAGAAAGTATGTCGTGCACAAGATCCAGCAGATGGCGAGAGGACAGACAGGATAGCGTTTGACTTGTGTCAGAAGGTATGTTCAACACTGCCGATACTGCGGGACGCACACACCGGGGCTTGTGGGAAGTTTGACGCCACTTCTTCGAACTTCCCCATGCGGTAATGACGTCATAGCATAAATCGCCGCTTTGACGGTTATGAAATTGTGATCTTGGTGATAGTGATTTTGGTTTACATTCGATTTATCGTTCAGGCCAACTGTACAATCTTTATTAACTCCAAAATCAACAAGTAAAATAAAAATATTTGACAACAAAGCACCAGCAATGAATCCACGTGATTGTAATAATTAGGATCAATTCTGGTCACATATCAGGGTTAGGGGTGTCATAAATCCTGTGAAAAATACATTAGCACCACAATCCATGTGGCAAAAACCAATAAGGTGCAGAAAAACAGGTGATGGCTATGAAGCAATGACAATACACGCCTTTAATATACATAAATAAAATATATCGCTAACTATCCCTAATTTGTATCTATTTTACGTGTAGGTAATGATATCTCATAATCCGCCGATAGGGGTGCCTACCTAATAATGTTTTTCACAGCCGTGTCATATCTCTGACGGCCACAAGGTGGAGCTCCAGACACAGTTTCATGTCTGAGATGCGAGCTCATAGCTCTCTGCTCCGTGAGATGCCTGTAGGGAGTAGGCGGGGTCTTGCTGCTATACAGGAATGCCTGGGTAAGTCGGGACAGTGCGGAGACCCGTCCAGCTCTTGTGCTCAGCAATGTGCTGCCACCGCTGCTTGTCCTTCCACAGAAATTGTTTACAGTTACCACAGCAACTGGGGTGACACGTGGCTGATGATGCAGTCAGGTGATGTACGGCATCCCATCCCCCGCGCCCAAAGTGCTGTATCTCACATTTTATATATATATATATATCTATTTCCCGATGCCGATTCTCTGCACCAGGCGGACGTCGACGTCGCTATGTATCTACACATTCAAAAAAAAAAAAAAAACATAAACCACTTAGCACACAATAAGGTTTCTCTACCACGGCCACAAGGGGGTGCTGCGGACACAAGTAATGACGTCCTCTTGGCTAACAAACGGGCTGCTGGCTCCTCGATGCTGCGTGTGATGCTTTAATCGTCCCCGTCTTCTGCCCACAAATGTCGCCGGAGTAGAGACCAGACCAGAAACACGTTCATCACCTTCGCCCGCCTGTCGCTCGTGTGTCCGCGGAGGATGTGTTTCCGGCCGGGTAGCTGCCATGCTGTGGATGCCTCGAGCTGGTGACATATGGACACGTGCAGCCTTCTGTGCTGCTCACTGTGGCTCTCACTATTCATGTCAGTTCTCCTATAACTATGCTGCTGACAGTCTAGGATTGTTATATTACTGTATGTAAACACGTATATAGGGCTTGGATTCTCTTGATGCACTTGTTTTATACTGACCGACCACGACGCTCATAATAAAGTTATTTATAATAGACTGGCACGGCGGGGTAACCTCTTTTTGGACAGTGCAGTGTATCCTGAGAACAACAGTTGTGCATTATATATTAGGGAATTAATTTTATGATTTCTATGCCAGGCATCAATATATATTCTCCCATCTGGTTAAATCTAGAGATCCTGTAGCCACACCTTGATTTGTATTGTACTGTAGGTTTTTGAAATAAAGTAAAGTTTTGCTCAAGATACATCATATACAGTATATAATTACTGAATCTCTTGTTCATTAAGTAGGGATATTGTCCCTGCGTACACTGCCTCAGTGTCTCTGGGTTTGTGCTTCTGCGCATGTGTGCAGCACTGACCGTTGGGACAGGAGGACGGGGCCAGTCAGCGACAGCGGGCGGCTGTGTGCACGGGCGGACTGCAGCGCGAATGCTCATGCGGCGGTTGCAAGCGCATGCGACGGTAATACACTAGAGCCCGTTTTTAAACGGGCTAAGGTGGCTAGTATATTATAGAACACATTTATTGGATATGATTTATTTGCTCCTTTTTTTTCCTTTAATTTCTTAGCTTAATTTGCGTGAAAACACACTTTTTAAATAAGTGTGCTAAGGGTAAAAACAGACACTTACCTGGGGCTTCTATCAGCCCCCTGTAGCAGTAATGTCCCCCGCTGTCCTCCGATCTGCCGTTCCCTGCCGCCGGCACCGGGCAATTGTTCATCTAACACAGACGAACAATGCGTGCTCCCGTTTGCGTCATCGGAAGCTTACTGCGCAGTACGGAGGTTTCTTGTACTGCTCCTGCACAGTACGCTTCTGATGACGCGAGCGGAAGCTACAGGTGCATGGATGCGCAGCCGCAGTTGGAAAGCATGCCGCGCTAGACCGGAGAACAGCGGATCTGAGGAGGGTGGCGTGGGACATGACTGCTACAGGGGGCTGATAGAAGTCCTAGGTAAGTGTCTGTTTTTACCCTCAGCACCCACACACAGAACCCCTTTAAATTGTGTCGCATTGTAGTGATTGTGATTTCTATTGGATGGGAGGGGGGGGCATTTTACTGTCATTAGCATCTTAAGGTGGCCACTAGCGTTACAATTTGCAGAACAATCGTTTACAAACGATTCTTTGTATGAATGATCGGAAATGATTGTTGGGACCACTAATGGACAAACCCCATACAAAGAATCTGATCAGATTGATGGGACCAATCCAAAAAACAGATGGATTTTACTAACCTGATTGGTTAGGAGATTTTTTCCTTCAGCGTACGTTTCCACTAGAGCAAATCTGCATGCGTTTCCTGCATGCAGATTCGCATAGACAATACAAGTGGATGGGACTGTTGCGGGATACTGTGTAGTTTGTCGTGGAGAAAAAATCTGCACGGCAGAACCATCAGAATTCGCACGCCGCACACCCGCACGCGATTCATCGGTAATGTAACTAAATAGGAAAACCGCAAGCATTTTAGTCTTGCGGTTTTCCCGCCGTTTCCGTGTGCGTTTTCTCTTAAAAACCCATGTCAATGCTTGCCAGCATTGACATGGTTAAAATCGCGTTGTGTAAACCGCGAGTGATTCCGCGTGAAAATCAGCATCGAAATGGCAACGAAACCACAATCACATGCGGATTCGTTGCCGCGATTTTCCCGTCGAAATCGAAATTAAAGCGGACCTGAACTCAGAACTTCTTCTCTGCTCTAAGAGATAGGCAACAGCATAATAACCTTTAACCCCCTTGGCGGTATGAAAAATACCGCCAGGGGGAAGCGCAACAGTTTTTAAAAAAAAAAAAAAAAATTTTTATCATGTAGCGAGCCGAGGGCTCGCTACATGATAGCCGCTACTCAGCGGCATCCCCCCGCCCGCTTCGATCGCCTTCGGCGATCACCGATCAGGAAATCCCGTTCAAAGAACGGGATTTCCTGGAGGGCTTCCCCCCGGGATGACGTCACCGACGTCAGCGACGTCGGGACGTCATTGGGAGACCCGATCCACCCCTCGGCGCTGCCTGGCACTGATTGGCCAGGCAGGGCTCGGGGTCTGGGGGGGGCCGCGCGCCGCACCGGATAGCGGCGATCGGGCGCGCGGCGGCGGCGATCGGGGTGCTGGCGCAGCTAGCAAAGTGCTAGCTGCGTCCAGCAAAAAAAAAATTAAGTAAATCGGCCCAGCAGGGCCTGAGCGGCACCCTCCGGCGGCTTACCCCGTGTCACACACGGGGTTACCGCCAAGGAGGTTAAAGAAAAACATTTTTGTCACAGCTGATACAAATCCTGCAGTAAATCTGCAGTGTATCTACTTCCTGCTTTCATGGAAGTAAACATATTGTTAACATCCTGTGATTTCAAATGGGCTTATCAACCGTGGTAGTCAGCTGACACAGGGGAGAGATCAAATTACAACATGTGATTTAGACACAGATGAGGGTGGAATTAGACAGCCTAAACTCTTTAAATACATACAGGGTGCATTTTTCCCTTCTGTCCTGTGCAAGAGTTCAGGTCCACTTTAAAGGTTGCCTAAACTGAAATGAATCTAGCCAGTTAAACTTACTTTGGGTGTCTCTCAGTCCGCTGTAGTCCTTCAGGTTCCTCATTGTCGTTGTGCTCTCATCCTTTTAGCAGCTGTGCCCCTCTGAAAGTTGGTCCACTGAGTAAGCACAGAACACCTCCAGCCACAGGAGCACGATCGATGGGGCACACTGCCCAGGGCCGTGCATGCAGGTTTTGGATGAGACAGCTGCTGAGTGGATCACAGCGAGGGACCAGCAGGACAACGGGGCTAGAAGAAATTCTAGGTAAGCTACATTGGCCAGATTTGTTTCACTTTAGTTTTCTTTTAGGATACTTTTACACTTGTGTGCTGTAGTAGTGGTGTGATTTGGAACAATCGCACTGCACCCAAAAAGTTGCACTGCGCGTTATAGCCATGGTGCAACCGATGATAAAATAACACAAATAACACAGCTCTTCAATGAGTCACAGCGTAACACACGGCAGCTTGTGCGTTACTTATGCGGTGCCCGGAACACTTTCATCGCATTTAGTCACACCGCAGGCAGTGTGTTATGCTTTATTGACTTAAATGGCCACTGGGGCGATCTGTGGTCAGGGAGAGTACGGGCACGTAATGTCAGGGCAGCCATCAGGGGGGACCACTGACACTGCAGTGAGGGGCCCAGGGCTTCTGGGGGCCCTGGGCCCCCCAAAGCACTGGAAGGGCCGCATGTGCTGGCTGCGGGCCTGTGGCTCACTAACCAGCACACCACGTTCCAGCACTGAGAGAAGAGTGACATCAATTATATATATGAAGTGGCCTAAGCTTTGAAACCTGCATTATGGCCTCTTTTTCATGGGCAGTTGAACTGTGTGCTCAGCAAGCAGTTGTCAGGTAGCAGGAAGCAGTTCTGAGAGTTTGAGAGACATTTCACTGCCTATCAACTGCCCATGGAAAAAAAGCCTTAAAGAGAATCTGTATTGTTAAAATCGCACAAAAGTAAACATACCAGTGCGTTAGGGGACATCTCCTATTACCGTCTGTCACAATTTCGCCGCTCCTCGCTGCATTAAAAGTGGTTAAAAACAGTTTTAAAAAGTTTGTTTATAAACAAACAAAATGGCCACCAAAACAGGAAGTAGGTTGATGTACTGTATGTCCACACATAGAAAATACAACCATACACAAGCAGGCTGTATACAGCCTACCTTTTGAATCTCAAGAGATCATTTGTGTGTTTCTTTCTCCCTGCAGTTCTCATGCACTGAAGTCTCAGGCTGCTCTTTTTTTCTCCTGCAAACAGCTTTGCCCTTGTCTGTAATTCTTCAGTATGTGAAAGCCCAGCCAGCTCAGAGGACGATTTATCCAGCTTGTAAAAGAGAAGAGAGAAGCTGCTCTAATCTAAATAATACACAGGCAGTGTGCATAGAGGGGCCTGGAAGGGGAAATTCATAGCAGAACCACAACACTGAAGAACTTGGCAGCCTTCCAGACACAGGCTGACAAGTCTGACAAGGGAAAGATACATTGATTTATTACAGAGACTGTGATAGCAGAAAGTGCTGCAGTAAGCCAGAACACATTAGAATAGCTTTTGGAACTTGTAGGATGATAAAAAACAGGATGCAATTTTTGTTACGGAGTCTCTTTAAGCCTGGTACACACTTTCAATTATGATTGACCAATCACTGACCAATTTTACCTCCTCCATGTAGTATGAGGATCAACAGATATTGAATAAGATGAGCAGATTTTAGTTAAACTCTCGTACTACATGGGGGTGGTAACATTGGTCAACGATTGGCCCATCATAATTGAAAGTGTGTATCAAGCTTTAGTCTGGTACACATTTTCAATTATGATTGACCAATCACTGACCAATTTTACCACCTCCATGTAGTATGAGGGCCTACCGACACAATCTGCTCATAGCATTTAACATCTGATGACCCTCATACTACATGGGAGTGGTGACATTGGTCAGTAATTGGCCAATCATAATCGAAAGTGTGTACCAGCCTGTAGGATTTAACCAAATTATGCAAATTGATCTCAGACAATGTTTTTTTTTAAAATGTAATTAACGGAATCTATGTTACATTTTTAAGCTCAGAAAGAGCAAAAATATAATATAATTAAAGAGACTCTTTAACTTTAAAAAAAAACCTCTGGGGGATACTTACCTCAGGAGGGGGAAGCCTCAGGGTCTCAATGAGGTTTCCCCGACCACTGAAGACAGCAGGAATTCAGGCTGGCTTCCCCGAAACCCCCCACCCCCACAAGCTAAGATTTATTTACATCTCCGGGATCCAGCGCAGTCCCAGTAGCGACTCTTCCTTCAGGTGAGGCGGAAATAGCCAAACCCCATCGGATCCGCTCTACTACGCAGACGCAAAAGACTCGCGCCTGCTCAGTAGAGCGGATCCGATCTGGTTCAGCTATTTTCGCCTTCACCCAAACAGAAAGCCGCTAGTGCACCTGTGCAGGATCGCGGTAGGTAAATATTTACCTCTGGCCAAGTTGTACTCCAACTAGATAACCTAAACACACTGCTACTTGGTATGAATGTTGTATACTACCCCACCTCTTGTCCCCTCTCCCCCCATTTCCTTATATTGTAATCTCGCAAGGGCCGGGCTCTCTCACTCTTTTCTGTCTTGAAATTTGGTACACATTTATTTATATTAATTTTGACACTGTCATTACCAATTCTGTGTTTTGTACCAACTCTGTATTTCGTATATGCCTGTATACCGTTGTCTGTATTATTTTATACCCCATGATTGTTTCTTACTTTGTGCAACGCTATGGAATATGTTGGCGCTAAACGATTCAATGATAATAATAATAATCTATCTAAAATAATAATTCTGATGACTACAGCTTCCAGAGGTGCACCACAGCACAAAGACAGCTCCGGAGTAATCCTGGTGAAATCACAACATGGCATTGACTCTTCTAAGAGCGGTGCTCAAACTGCAGTGGTGCACCTGTGGGACCCCTGGAAGAGGTGATGTCCTCCACCCAGCTCCTCAATCACAGAGGGGTCTACAGAGGAGGTGGGCAGTCGAGGTAGCCTAACAGACGGTCACCTCTCCTCGCTGTAGGCCATCAGAGCAAAGTGGATGACTCCATATTTTTACTGCAGCAGTAAGCTCACACAGCTTTATTTGATTTCATTCAAACTAAATATATAAAAAACAATGACCAGTGCACCATGTATAGATGCAATCAAATATATTGTGATCAGCTTTCGTCAGCAAATTGTGAGAACAGAGAAGCGTACAGCATCAGGCTAATCAATATACAAAGCAATCGATATCATATAATAAAGCAACATAACGTACAGCTATATACAATGGTCTCATACAGTGGTGTATACAACATTAGATCACTCATAGATGTGGCTCATGAACATATATCTTCAAAGAGCAGCAGGATAATACGGTAGTCCTTATATTAGTACACAAGGAGCCAATGGGAACAAAGCATAAATGTCCAATCATGAACCAGGCAGAGTGATCAGTCAATAATGCAATCCAAGCACCCTGACAGCACTGTTTCGGATTACTACCTTTTTCAAAGGGTAAAGGATTCTCCTCTTTGGCTGCTGATTGGATTGCATTATTGACTGATCATTCTGCTTTGTTCATGATTGGACATTTGTGCTTTGTTCGCACTTGCTCCTTGTGTACTAATATAAGGACTTTTATCCAGCTTATCTTTGAAGATATATGTTCATGAGCCAAATCTATGAGTGATCTAATTTTATATACAGCACTGTATGAGACCATTGCATATAGCTGTACATTATGTTGCTGTAATATATGATATTGATTGCTTTGTATATTGATTAGCCTGTATATTGATTTGTACTCCTACTAGATAACCTAAACACACTGCTACTAGGTATGAATGTTGTATATACTACCCTACCTCTTGTCCCCCCTCCCCCCATTTCCTTATATTGTAAGCTCGCAATGGTCGGGCTCTCTCACCCTTTTCTGTCTTGAAATTTGGTACACATTTATTAACCACTTTACCCCCAGCGGTAAGAATTTCTCCGTCCCTTTTTTCCCCCCTAAAAAAACAGGGACGGAGAAATCCGTACCTTCCGCGCTACCGCCGCTGTCTGCGCGCACCCGCCGCTCGTGCAAGCCGCCGCCTGCTCGCCCGGAGATCAATGAACGGGAAAATCCATTCCCGTTCGTTGATCTAGCCCCCGCAATGATCTGCTGCTTCTTTCAGAAACAGCGAGATCATTGTGAGTCTCCCAGCCTCCTACTGCTTCCTGTAAGCGTCCTTCCGGACGCTTACAGGTCGCATGTAAACAAACACTCTGTGGCCATCTTGTGGCCAAATAGTAAACTACACCCTAAAAGCATTTTACATATACAAACATTACATTTACACAATAAATTAACTCATTACCTCCCACACTCCCCAATTTTTATTTTTTTTTTGTAATTAAAAAAAAAAATACAATAAAAAAAAACATAAATAGTTACCTTAGGGACTGAACTTTTTAAATATTTATGTCAAGAGGGTATAACACTGTTACTTTATAAACTGCGGGCTTGTAATTAGGGATGGATGCAAAACTGAAAAAAATGCACCTTTATTTCCAAATAAAATATTGTCGCCAAACATTGTGATAGGGACATAATTTAAATGGTTTTATAACCGGGACAAATGGGTTAATACATTTCATGGGTTTTAATTACAGTAGCATGCTTTATTTAAAAACTATAATGGCCGAAAACTGAAAAATAATAATTTTTTCCCACATTTTTTCCTATTTCCCCATTAAAACACATTTAGAATAAAATAATTCTTGGCATAATGTCCCACCTAAAGAAAGCCTAATTGGTGGCGAAAAAAACAAGATATAGTTCATTTCATTGGGATAAGTAATAATAAAGTTATAGACGAATGAATGGAAGGAGCGCTGAAAGGTGAAAATTGCTCTGGTGGTCAGGGGGTAAAACCCCTCAGTGGTGAAGTGGTTAATATTAATTTTGACACTGTCATTACCAATTCTGTGTTTTGTACCAACTCTGTATTTCGTATATGGCTGTATACCGTTGTCTATATTATTTTTTGCCCCATGATTGTTTCTTACTTTGTGCAACGTTATGGAATATGTTGGCGCTAAATTATTAAATGATAATAATAATAATTATCTATCTAAAATAATAATTCTGATGGCTACAGCTTCCAAAGGTGCACCACAGCACAAAGACAGCTCCGGAGTAATCCTGGTGAAATCACAACATGGCATTGACTCTTCTAAGAGCGGTGCTCAAACTGCAGTGGTGCACCTGTGGGACCCCTGGAAGAGGTGATGTCCTCCACCCAGCTCCTCAATCACAGAGGGGTCTACAGAGGAGGTGGGCAGTCGAGGTAGCCTAACAGACGGTCACCTCTCCTCGCTGTAGGCCATCAGAGCAAAGTGGATGACTCCACATTTTTACTGCAGCAGGAAGCTCACACAGCTTTATTTGATTTCATTCAAACTAAATATATAAATGACCAGTGCACCATGTATAGATACAATCAATAATATTGTGATTAGCTTTCGTCAGCAAATTGTGAGAACAGAGAAGCGTACAGCATCAGGCTAATCTATATACAAAGCAATCGATATCATATAATAAAGCAACATAATGTACAGCTATATACAATGGTCTCATACAGTGGTGTATACAACATTAGATCAATCATAGATGTGGCTCATGAACATATATCTTCAAAGAGCAGCAGGATAATACGGTAGTCCTTATATTAGCACACAAGGAGCCAGTGTGAACAAAGCATAAATGTCCAATCATGAACCAGGCAGAGTGATCAGTCAATAATGCAATCCAAGTACCCTGACAGCACTGTTTCGGATTACTACCTTTTTCAAAGGGTAAAGGATTCTCCTCTGGCTGCTGATTGGATTGCATTATTGACTGATCATTCTGCTTTGTTCCTGATTGCACATTTATGCTTTGTGCTTTGTTCGCACTGGCTCCTTGTGTACTAATATAAGGACTATTATCCAGCTGCTCTTTGAAGATATATGTTCATGAGCCAAATCTATGAATGATCTAATTTTGTATACACCACTGTATGAGACCATTGCATATAGCTGTACATTATGTTGCTTTAATATATGATATTGATTGCTTTGTATATTGATTAGCCTGATGCTGTACGCTTCTCTGTTCTCACAATTTGCTGATGAAAGCTGATCACATTTTTTGCATCTATACATGGTGTGCTGGTCATTATTTTTTATATATTTCTGGCATACTAGGACCCTTGATGGTCCGGTTTACTAGATCAAGCACCCATTTTTGCTATTGTTCCTGTTGTTATTCCAGGTGTGCAGACTTTTTTTTCTGATGGATTGCTATTCATTCAAACTAAACACATACATTGATTTAGCTTACTTTAAGTTACAAAGCTCTCCACAATCTCACTCCTTTTTACATCTCCTCACTAGTTTCCAGATACCAACCCAACCACAATCTCAGATCTGCACATGACCCTCTTTTTTTCTCCTCTAGAATCACCTCCTTGCATTCACATATACAAGATTTTTCACATGCTTTACCCCTCCTCTGGAATCCCCTGCCACAACACATCTGTCACTCTCCAACCTGTGATATCTTTAAACGTGCCCTCAAAACTAACTTTTTTCATCAAGTATACACTCTACCTTAGGCCAGTTCTCTTTTGACCTCTGGGCAAAATGTACTCCTAGATAACCTAAACACACTTTCACTAGGTATGAATGTTGTATTCCGCAAATCTGTTCTCAAGGCCCAGCAACAGTGCATGTTTTGTGGAAATCCACAGGTAAGTAATCAGCTCTGCTGAGACACTAATTACTCCACCTGTGCATGTTTGTGGTTTTCTGCAAAACATGTACTGTTGGTGGGCCTTGAGGACAGGCAGGGGTGCAGCTAAGGTCTTTGTGGCCCCAAGCGGACTGCAGGAAGTGGCCTTATGGGCGTGGCTATTCCGCAGAAAGTGGGCATGGCCATGACATGTGGGTGGAGCGAAAGGGGGGGATGGAGGGTGTTTGAGGCGCGCGTAGTGTGCTGCGCCGAAAAATGGGCATGGCCATGACATTGTATGGGCGGAGCGTAACTGTAACCCCACATCAGCAAATATAGCCAACTATGACCATTAAATAATAAATGCAGCAACAGTTACCCCAGACACCAGAAAATAAGCGCAATGTGGGCAACATTTCACCAGAAAAAAAACGCAATTTGGGCAACATTTCAGCAGAAAACAAACGCAATTTGGGCAACATTTCAGCAGAAAATGCACGCAATTTGGGCCACATTTCAGCAAAAAAAAAACAAATGCAATTTGGGCAACATTTCAGCAGAAAATAAACGCAATTTGGGCCACATTTTAGCAGAAAACAAACGCAATTTGGGCCATATTTTAGCAGAAAACAAGCGCAATGTAGGCAAAATTTTAGCAGAAAACAAGCGCAATTTGGGCCACATTTTAGCAGAAAGCAAACACAATTTGGGCCACATTTTAGCAGAAAACAAACGCAATTTGGGCCACATTTCAGCAGAAAGCAAACACAATTTGGGCCACATTTTAGCAGAAAACAAATGCAATTTGGGCCACATTTTAGCAGAAAGCAAACGCAATTTGGGCCACATTTTAGCAGAAAACAAACGCAATTTGGGCCACATTTTAGGAGAAAACAAAAGCAATTTGGGCCACATTTCACCTGCAAAAAAGAATTTAATCAACTGACAGAAGTCCCCTCACCCGGCCGGCCTCTGAGGTGCAGCTTGCCCAGACGATCCTCCTTCCTGCATATCTCCCGCGCTGAATTGTATAGCAGGGCTACGGGAAGATGGCGCCCGAAGCCCTGTACAAATAGTCTCCAGTACAGGGCTTCGGACGCCATCCTCCCGTGCGCGGACAACAGTGTGACGTCACAATGACGTCATGGAGCCTATGAGGCCCCAAGTGGCTGCTTGGTCTGCTTGGTGCCTGGCGGCGCCCCTGGGAACAGGATTGGGGAGCTCTGTTGTATAATACCCAATAGGCCTGTACGATTTTAGGAAGAATTTAAATCGAGAGATTTCTGTATGAAATCACAATTTCAATTCACGATATCCTTCAAATAAAGCTGTTTTCCCTCTGTGCCTGTTTGTTCCCCCTCTGGGTTTCTCTGTCCCCCTGTCTCTCTTTGTGCACCCTCTGTCTCTCTTTGTGCACCCTCTGTCTCTTTTTGTGCCTCCTTTGTCTTTATCTGTGTCTCTCTTTGTGCACCCTCTGTGTCTCTCTCTGTGCCCCTTCTGTGTCTCACTTTGTGCCTGCTCTGTGCCCTCTCTGTGTCTCTCTAAGTGCCCGCTCTGTGTCTCCTCTCTACCTCTCTATGTGCCCCCTCTATGTCTCTCTGTACCCGCTCTGTGTCTCTCTATGTGCCCCCTCTGTCCCCCAAACGGCGGCAGTGCTGGACATACCATCCAGCACGTATCCAGCATTGCCCATCTATCCACTTTGCCTCCTGCATGCCCGGCATACCAGAAAGTATGTCGTGCACAAGATCCAGCAGATGGCGAGAGGACAGACAGGATAGCGTTTGACTTGTGTCAGAAGGTATGTTCAACACTGCCGATACTGCGGGACGCACACACCGGGGCTTGTGGGAAGTTTGACGCCACTTCTTCGAACTTCCCCATGCGGTAATGACGTCATAGCATAAATCGCCGCTTTGACGGTTATGAAATTGTGATCTTGGTGATAGTGATTTTGGTTTACATTCGATTTATCGTTCAGGCCAACTGTACAATCTTTATTAACTCCAAAATCAACAAGTAAAATAAAAATATTTGACAACAAAGCACCAGCAATGAATCCACGTGATTGTAATAATTAGGATCAATTCTGGTCACATATCAGGGTTAGGGGTGTCATAAATCCTGTGAAAAATACATAGCACCACAATCCATGTGGCAAAAACCAATAAGGTGCAGAAAAACAGGTGATGGCTATGAAGCAATGACAATACACGCCTTTAATATACATAAATAAAATATATCGCTAACTATCCCTAATTTGTATCTATTTTACGTGTAGGTAATGATATCTCATAATCCGCCGATAGGGGTGCCTACCTAATAATGTTTTTCACAGCCGTGTCATATCTCTGACGGCCACAAGGTGGAGCTCCAGACACAGTTTCATGTCTGAGATGCGAGCTCATAGCTCTCTGCTCCGTGAGATGCCTGTAGGGAGTAGGCGGGGTCTTGCTGCTATACAGGAATGCCTGGGTAAGTCGGGACAGTGCGGAGACCCGTCCAGCTCTTGTGCTCAGCAATGTGCTGCCACCGCTGCTTGTCCTTCCACAGAAATTGTTTACAGTTACCACAGCAACGGGTGACACGTGGCTGATGATGCAGTCAGGTGATGTACGGCATCCCATCCCCCGCGCCCAAAGTGCTGTATCTCACATGTTATATATATATATATATATATATCTATTTCCCGATGCCGATTCTCTGCACCAGGCGGACGTCGACGTCGCTATGTATCTACACATTCAAAATAAAAAAAAAAACCTAAACCACTTAGCACACAATAAGGTTTCTCTACCACGGCCACAAGGGGGTGCTGCGGACACAAGTAATGACGTCCTCTTGGCTAACAAACGGGCTGCTGGCTCCTCGATGCTGCGTGTGATGCTTTAATCGTCCCCGTCTTCTGCCCACAAATGTCGCCGGAGTAGAGACCAGACCAGAAACACGTTCATCACCTTCGCCCGCCTGTCGCTCGTGTGTCCGCGGAGGATGTGTTTCCGGCCGGGTAGCTGCCATGCTGTGGATGCCTCGAGCTGGTGACATATGGACACGTGCAGCCTTCTGTGCTGCTCACTGTGGCTCTCACTATTCATGTCAGTTCTCCTATAACTATGCTGCTGACAGTCTAGGATTGTTATATTACTGTATGTAAACACGTATATAGGGCTTGGATTCTCTTGATGCACTTGTTTTATACTGACCGACCACGACGCTCATAATAAAGTTATTTATAATAGACTGGCACGGCGGGGTAACCTCTTTTTGGACAGTGCAGTGTATCCTGAGAACAACAGTTGTGCATTATATATTAGGGAATTAATTTTATGATTTCTATGCCAGGCATCAATATATATTCTCCCATCTGGTTAAATCTAGAGATCCTGTAGCCACACCTTGATTTGTATTGTACTGTAGGTTTTTGAAATAAAGTAAAGTTTTGCTCAAGATACATCATATACAGTATATAATTACTGAATCTCTTGTTCATTAAGTAGGGATATTGTCCCTGCGTACACTGCCTCAGTGTCTCTGGGTTTGTGCTTCTGCGCATGTGTGCAGCACTGACCGTTGGGACAGGAGGACGGGGCCAGTCAGCGGGCAGGGGCGTAGCAATAGGGGGTGCAGAGGTAGCGACCGCATCGGGGCCCTTGGGCCAGAGGGGCCCCGAAGGGCTCTCCCTCATCTACATTATTACCTCTCTATTGGTCCTGTGCTCATAATAATCATTTCTATAGATGCTGTGAATAGTAGTAATCACTAACAAACTGTTTCCCAGCCTCTTCTTGCACCTCTGACACTGTAGTTGCCATTGGCAGGTTTTGGCATGCCGTATCAATTGTTATGTATAGAGTGCTTGGGGGGCCCCATGTAAAACTTGCATCGGGGCCCACAGCTCCTTAGCTACGCCACTGTCAGCGGGCGGCTGTGTGCACGGGCGGACTGCAGCGCGAATGCTCATGCGGCGGTTGCAAGCGCATGCGACGGTAATACACTAGAGCCCGTTTTTAAACGGGCTAAGGTGGCTAGTATATTATAGAACACATTTATTGGATATGATTTATTTGCTCCTTTTTTTTCCTTTAATTTCTTAGCTTAATTTGCGTGAAAACACACTTTTTAAATAAGTGTGCTAAGGGTAAAAACAGACACTTACCTGGGGCTTCTATCAGCCCCCTGTAGCAGTAATGTCCCCCGCTGTCCTCCGATCTGCCGTTCCCTGCCGCCGGCACCGGGCAATTGTTCATCTAACACAGACGAACAATGCGTGCTCCCGTTTGCGTCATCGGAAGCTTACTGCGCAGTACGGAGGTTTCTTGTACTGCTCCTGCACAGTACGCTTCTGATGACGCGAGCGGAAGCTACAGGTGCATGGATGCGCAGCCGCAGTTGGAAAGCATGCCGCGCTAGACCGGAGAACAGCGGATCTGAGGAGGGTGGCGTGGGACATGACTGCTACAGGGGGCTGATAGAAGTCCTAGGTAAGTGTCTGTTTTTACCCTCAGCACCCACACACAGAACCCCTTTAAATTGTGTCGCATTGTAGTGATTGTGATTTCTATTGGATGGGAGGGGGGGGCATTTTACTGTCATTAGCATCTTAAGGTGGCCACTAGCGTTACAATTTGCAGAACAATCGTTTACAAACGATTCTTTGTATGAATGATCGGAAATGATTGTTGGGACCACTAATGGACAAACCCCATACAAAGAATCTGATCAGATTGATGGGACCAATCCAAAAAACAGATGGATTTTACTAACCTGATTGGTTAGGAGATTTTTTCCTTCAGCGTACGTTTCCACTAGAGCAAATCTGCATGCGTTTCCTGCATGCAGATTCGCATAGACAATACAAGTGGATGGGACTGTTGCGGGATACTGTGTAGTTTGTCGTGGAGAAAAAATCTGCACGGCAGAACCATCAGAATTCGCACGCCGCACACCCGCACGCGATTCATCGGTAATGTAACTAAATAGGAAAACCGCAAGCATTTTAGTCTTGCGGTTTTCCCGCCGTTTCCGTGTGCGTTTCCTCTTAAAAACCCATGTCAATGCTTGCCAGCATTGACATGGTTAAAATCGCGTTGTGTAAACCGCGAGTGATTCCGCGTGAAAATCCGCATCGAAATGGCAACGAAACCACAATCACATGCGGATTCGTTGCCGCGATTTTCCCATCGAAATTAAAGCGGACCTGAACTCAGAACTTCTTCTCTGCTCTAAGAGATAGGCAACAGCATAATAACCTTTAACCCCCTTGGCGGTATGAAAAATACCGCCAGGGGGAAGCGCAACAGTTTTTTAAAAAAAAAAAAAAAATTTTATCATGTAGCGAGCCGAGGGCTCGCTACATGATAGCCGCTACTCAGCGGCATCCCCCCGCCCGCTTCGATCGCCTTCGGCGATCACCGATCAGGAAATCCTGTTCAAAGAACGGGATTTCCTGGAGGGCTTCCCCCCGGGATGACGTCAGCGACGTCGGGACGTCATTGGGAGACCCGATCCGCCCCTCGGCGCTGCCTGGCACTGATTGGCCAGGCAGGGCTCGGGGTCTGGGGGGGGGGCCGCGCGCCGCACCGGATAGCGGCGATCGGGCGCGCGGCGGCGGCGATCGGGGTGCTGGCGCAGCTAGCAAAGTGCTAGCTGCGTCCAGCAAAAAAAAAATTAAGTAAATCGGCCCAGCAGGGCCTGAGCGGCACCCTCCGGCGGCTTACCCCGTGTCACACACGGGGTTACCGCCAAGGAGGTTAAAGAAAAACATTTTTGTCACAGCTGATACAAATCCTGCAGTAAATCTGCAGTGTATCTACTTCCTGCTTTCATGGAAGTAAACATATTGTTAACATCCTGTGATTTCAAATGGGCTTATCAACCGTGGTAGTCAGCTGACACAGGGGAGAGATCAAATTACAACATGTGATTTAGACACAGATGAGGGTGGAATTAGACAGCCTAAACTCTTTAAATACATACAGGGTGCATTTTTCCCTTCTGTCCTGTGCAAGAGTTCAGGTCCACTTTAAAGGTTGCCTAAACTGAAATGAATCTAGCCAGTTAAACTTACTTTGGGTGTCTCTCAGTCCGCTGTAGTCCTTCAGGTTCCTCATTGTCGTTGTGCTCTCATCCTTTTAGCAGCTGTGCCCCTCTGAAAGTTGGTCCACTGAGTAAGCACAGAACACCTCCAGCCACAGGAGCACGATCGATGGGGCACACTGCCCAGGGCCGTGCATGCAGGTTTTGGATGAGACAGCTGCTGAGTGGATCACAGCGAGGGACCAGCAGGACAACGGGGCTAGAAGAAATTCTAGGTAAGCTACATTGGCCAGATTTGTTTCACTTTAGTTTTCTTTTAGGATACTTTTACACTTGTGTGCTGTAGTAGTGGTGTGATTTGGAACAATCGCACTGCACCCAAAAAGTTGCACTGCGCGTTATAGCCATGGTGCAACCGATGATAAAATAACACAAATAACACAGCTCTTCAATGAGTCACAGCGTAACACACGGCAGCTTGTGCGTTACTTATGCGGTGCCCGGAACACTTTCATCGCATTTAGTCACACCGCAGGCAGTGTGTTATGCTTTATTGACTTAAATGGCCACTGGGGCGATCTGTGGTCAGGGAGAGTACGGGCACGTAATGTCAGGGCAGCCATCAGGGGGGACCACTGACACTGCAGTGAGGGGCCCAGGGCTTCTGGGGGCCCTGGGCCCCCCAAAGCACTGGAAGGGCCGCATGTGCTGGCTGCGGGCCTGTGGCTCACTAACCAGCACACCACGTTCCAGCACTGAGAGAAGAGTGACATCAATTATATATATGAAGTGGCCTAAGCTTTGAAACCTGCATTATGGCCTCTTTTTCATGGGCAGTTGAACTGTGTGCTCAGCAAGCAGTTGTCAGGTAGCAGGAAGCAGTTCTGAGAGTTTGAGAGACATTTCACTGCCTATCAACTGCCCATGGAAAAAAAGCCTTAAAGAGAATCTGTAACGTTAAAACGTCCCCTGGGGGGTACTCACCTCGGATGGGGGAAGCCTCAGGATCCTAATGAGGCTTCCCACGCCGTCTGCCGTCCCTCGGGGGTCTCGCTGTAGCCCTCCGTACAGCGGTGACGTAATATTTACCTTTGCAGGCTCCTGCGCAGGCGCTCTGGCTGCTTTCGCTCCGAAGGAGGCGGAAATACCCGATCTCAGTCGGGTCCGCTCTACTGCGCAGGCGCAAGTCTCCGGCGCCTGCGCAGTAGAGCGGACCCGACTGAGATCGGGTATTTCCGCCTCCTTCGGAGCGAAAGCAGCCACAGCGCCCCCGCTGGAGCCTGCAAAGGTAAATATTGAATTGAACAGTCGGCACAGTCGCCGGCTGTTCGGAGGGCTGCAGCGAGACCTCCGTGGGACAGAGGACGGCGTGGGAAGCCTCATTAGGATCCTGAGGCTTCCCCCACCCGAGGTGAGTACCCCCCAGGGGATCTTTTTGTCATTACAGAGTCTCTTTAAAGAGAATCTGTATTGTTAAAATCGCACAAAAGTAAACATACCAGTGCGTTAGGGGACATCTCCTATTACCGTCTGTCACAATTTCGCCGCTCCTCGCTGCATTAAAAGTGGTTAAAAACAGTTTTAAAAAGTTTGTTTATAAACAAACAAAATGGCCACCAAAACAGGAAGTAGGTTGATGTACTGTATGTCCACACATAGAAAATACAACCATACACAAGCAGGCTGTATACAGCCTACCTTTTGAATCTCAAGAGATCATTTGTGTGTTTCTTTCTCCCTGCAGTTCTCATGCACTGAAGTCTCAGGCTGCTCTTTTTTTCTCCTGCAAACAGCTTTGCCCTTGTCTGTAATTCTTCAGTATGTGAAAGCCCAGCCAGCTCAGAGGACGATTTATCCAGCTTGTAAAAGAGAAGAGAGAAGAGAGAAGCTGCTCTAATCTAAATAATACACAGGCAGTGTGCATAGAGGGGCCTGGAAGGGGAAATTCATAGCAGAACCACAACACTGAAGAACTTGGCAGCCTTCCAGACACAGGCTGACAAGTCTGACAAGGGAAAGATACATTGATTTATTACAGAGACTGTGATAGCAGAAAGTGCTGCAGTAAGCCAGAACACATTAGAATAGCTTTTGGAACTTGTAGGATGATAAAAAACAGGATGCAATTTTTGTTACGGAGTCTCTTTAAGCCTGGTACACACTTTCAATTATGATTGACCAATCACTGACCAATTTTACCTCCTCCATGTAGTATGAGGATCAACAGATATTGAATAAGATGAGCAGATTTTAGTTAAACTCTCGTACTACATGGGGGTGGTAACATTGGTCAACGATTGGCCCATCATAATTGAAAGTGTGTATCAAGCTTTAGTCTGGTACACATTTTCAATTATGATTGACCAATCACTGACCAATTTTACCACCTCCATGTAGTATGAGGGCCTACCGACACAATCTGCTCATAGCATTTAACATCTGATGACCCTCATACTACATGGGAGTGGTGACATTGGTCAGTAATTGGCCAATCATAATCGAAAGTGTGTACCAGCCTGTAGGATTTAACCAAATTATGCAAATTGATCTCAGACAATGTTTTTTTTTAAAATGTAATTAACGGAATCTATGTTACATTTTTAAGCTCAGAAAGAGCAAAAATATAATATAATTAAAGAGACTCTTTAACTTTAAAAAAAAACCTCTGGGGGATACTTACCTCAGGAGGGGGAAGCCTCAGGGTCTCAATGAGGTTTCCCCGACCACTGAAGACAGCAGGAATTCAGGCTGGCTTCCCCGAAACCCCCCACCCCCACAAGCTAAGATTTATTTACATCTCCGGGATCCAGCGCAGTCCCAGTAGCGACTCTTCCTTCAGGTGAGGCGGAAATAGCCAAACCCCATCGGATCCGCTCTACTACGCAGACGCAAAAGACTCGCGCCTGCTCAGTAGAGCGGATCCGATCTGGTTCAGCTATTTTCGCCTTCACCCAAACAGAAAGCCGCTAGTGCACCTGTGCAGGATCGCGGTAGGTAAATATTTACCTCTGGCCAAGTTGTACTCCAACTAGATAACCTAAACACACTGCTACTTGGTATGAATGTTGTATACTACCCCACCTCTTGTCCCCTCTCCCCCCATTTCCTTATATTGTAATCTCGCAAGGGCCGGGCTCTCTCACTCTTTTCTGTCTTGAAATTTGGTACACATTTATTTATATTAATTTTGACACTGTCATTACCAATTCTGTGTTTTGTACCAACTCTGTATTTCGTATATGCCTGTATACCGTTGTCTGTATTATTTTATACCCCATGATTGTTTCTTACTTTGTGCAACGCTATGGAATATGTTGGCGCTAAACGATTCAATGATAATAATAATAATCTATCTAAAATAATAATTCTGATGACTACAGCTTCCAGAGGTGCACCACAGCACAAAGACAGCTCCGGAGTAATCCTGGTGAAATCACAACATGGCATTGACTCTTCTAAGAGCGGTGCTCAAACTGCAGTGGTGCACCTGTGGGACCCCTGGAAGAGGTGATGTCCTCCACCCAGCTCCTCAATCACAGAGGGGTCTACAGAGGAGGTGGGCAGTCGAGGTAGCCTAACATACGGTCACCTCTCCTCGCTGTAGGCCATCAGAGCAAAGTGGATGACTCCATATTTTTACTGCAGCAGTAAGCTCACACAGCTTTATTTGATTTCATTCAAACTAAATATATAAAAAACAATGACCAGTGCACCATGTATAGATGCAATCAAATATATTGTGATCAGCTTTCGTCAGCAAATTGTGAGAACAGAGAAGCGTACAGCATCAGGCTAATCAATATACAAAGCAATCGATATCATATAATAAAGCAACATAACGTACAGCTATATACAATGGTCTCATACAGTGGTGTATACAACATTAGATCACTCATAGATGTGGCTCATGAACATATATCTTCAAAGAGCAGCAGGATAATACGGTAGTCCTTATATTAGTACACAAGGAGCCAATGGGAACAAAGCATAAATGTCCAATCATGAACCAGGCAGAGTGATCAGTCAATAATGCAATCCAAGCACCCTGACAGCACTGTTTCGGATTACTACCTTTTTCAAAGGGTAAAGGATTCTCCTCTTTGGCTGCTGATTGGATTGCATTATTGACTGATCATTCTGCTTTGTTCATGATTGGACATTTGTGCTTTGTTCGCACTTGCTCCTTGTGTACTAATATAAGGACTTTTATCCAGCTTATCTTTGAAGATATATGTTCATGAGCCAAATCTATGAGTGATCTAATTTTATATACAGCACTGTATGAGACCATTGCATATAGCTGTACATTATGTTGCTGTAATATATGATATTGATTGCTTTGTATATTGATTAGCCTGTATATTGATTTGTACTCCTACTAGATAACCTAAACACACTGCTACTAGGTATGAATGTTGTATATACTACCCTACCTCTTGTCCCCCCTCCCCCCATTTCCTTATATTGTAAGCTCGCAATGGTCGGGCTCTCTCACCCTTTTCTGTCTTGAAATTTGGTACACATTTATTAACCACTTTACCCCCAGCGGTACGAATTTCTCCGTCCCTTTTTTCCCCCCTAAAAAAACAGGGACGGAGAAATCCGTACCTTCCGCGCTACCGCCGCTGTCTGCGCGCACCCGCCGCTCGTGCAAGCCGCCGCCTGCTCGCCCGGAGATCAATGAACGGGAAAATCCATTCCCGTTCGTTGATCTAGCCCCCGCAATGATCTGCTGCTTCTTTCAGAAACAGCGAGATCATTGTGAGTCTCCCAGCCTCCTACTGCTTCCTGTAAGCGTCCTTCCGGACGCTTACAGGTCGCATGTAAACAAACACTCTGTGGCCATCTTGTGGCCAAATAGTAAACTACACCCTAAAAGCATTTTACATATACAAACATTACATTTACACAATAAATTAACTCATTACCTCCCACACTCCCCAATTTTTATTTTTTTTTTGTAATTAAAAAAAAAAATACAATAAAAAAAAACATAAATAGTTACCTTAGGGACTGAACTTTTTAAATATTTATGTCAAGAGGGTATAACACTGTTACTTTATAAACTGCGGGCTTGTAATTAGGGATGGATGCAAAACTGAAAAAAATGCACCTTTATTTCCAAATAAAATATTGTCGCCAAACATTGTGATAGGGACATAATTTAAATGGTTTTATAACCGGGACAAATGGGTTAATACATTTCATGGGTTTTAATTACAGTAGCATGCTTTATTTAAAAACTATAATGGCCGAAAACTGAAAAATAATAATTTTTTCCCACATTTTTTCCTATTTCCCCATTAAAACACATTTAGAATAAAATAATTCTTGGCATAATGTCCCACCTAAAGAAAGCCTAATTGGTGGCGAAAAAAACAAGATATAGTTCATTTCATTGGGATAAGTAATAATAAAGTTATAGACGAATGAATGGAAGGAGCGCTGAAAGGTGAAAATTGCTCTGGTGGTCAGGGGGTAAAACCCCTCAGTGGTGAAGTGGTTAATATTAATTTTGACACTGTCATTACCAATTCTGTGTTTTGTACCAACTCTGTATTTCGTATATGGCTGTATACCGTTGTCTATATTATTTTTTGCCCCATGATTGTTTCTTACTTTGTGCAACGTTATGGAATATGTTGGCGCTAAATTATTAAATGATAATAATAATAATTATCTATCTAAAATAATAATTCTGATGGCTACAGCTTCCAAAGGTGCACCACAGCACAAAGACAGCTCCGGAGTAATCCTGGTGAAATCACAACATGGCATTGACTCTTCTAAGAGCGGTGCTCAAACTGCAGTGGTGCACCTGTGGGACCCCTGGAAGAGGTGATGTCCTCCACCCAGCTCCTCAATCACAGAGGGGTCTACAGAGGAGGTGGGCAGTCGAGGTAGCCTAACAGACGGTCACCTCTCCTCGCTGTAGGCCATCAGAGCAAAGTGGATGACTCCACATTTTTACTGCAGCAGGAAGCTCACACAGCTTTATTTGATTTCATTCAAACTAAATATATAAATGACCAGTGCACCATGTATAGATACAATCAATAATATTGTGATTAGCTTTCGTCAGCAAATTGTGAGAACAGAGAAGCGTACAGCATCAGGCTAATCTATATACAAAGCAATCGATATCATATAATAAAGCAACATAATGTACAGCTATATACAATGGTCTCATACAGTGGTGTATACAACATTAGATCAATCATAGATGTGGCTCATGGACATATATCTTCAAAGAGCAGCAGGATAATACGGTAGTCCTTATATTAGCACACAAGGAGCCAGTGTGAACAAAGCATAAATGTCCAATCATGAACCAGGCAGAGTGATCAGTCAATAATGCAATCCAAGTACCCTGACAGCACTGTTTCGGATTACTACCTTTTTCAAAGGGTAAAGGATTCTCCTCTGGCTGCTGATTGGATTGCATTATTGACTGATCATTCTGCTTTGTTCCTGATTGGACATTTATGCTTTGTGCTTTGTTCGCACTGGCTCCTTGTGTACTAATATAAGGACTATTATCCAGCTGCTCTTTGAAGATATAT
Organism: Hyperolius riggenbachi; assembly: GCF_040937935.1. Lineage (NCBI taxonomy): Eukaryota > Metazoa > Chordata > Amphibia > Anura > Hyperoliidae > Hyperolius > Hyperolius riggenbachi. The sequence goes on from NC_090654.1 coordinate 195,430,451, forward strand.
GTTCATGAGCCAAATCTATGAATGATCTAATTTTGTATACACCACTGTATGAGACCATTGCATATAGCTGTACATTATGTTGCTTTAATATATGATATTGATTGCTTTGTATATTGATTAGCCTGATGCTGTACGCTTCTCTGTTCTCACAATTTGCTGATGAAAGCTGATCACATTTTTTGCATCTATACATGGTGTGCTGGTCATTATTTTTTATATATTTCTGGCATACTAGGACCCTTGATGGTCCAGTTTACTAGATCAAGCACCCATTTTTGCTATTGTTCCTGTTGTTATTCCAGGTGTGCAGACTTTTTTTTCTGATGGATTGCTATTCATTCAAACTAAACACATACATTGATTTAGCTTACTTTAAGTTACAAAGCTCTCCACAATCTCACTCCTTTTTACATCTCCTCACTAGTTTCCAGATACCAACCCAACCACAATCTCAGATCTGCACATGACCCTCTTTTTTTCTCCTCTAGAATCACCTCCTTGCATTCACATATACAAGATTTTTCACATGCTTTACCCCTCCTCTGGAATCCGATGTCACAACACATCTGTCACTCTCCAACCTGTGATATCTTTAAACGTGCCCTCAAAACTAACTTTTTTCATCAAGTATACACTCTACCTTAGGCCAGTTCTCTTTTGACCTCTGGGCAAAATGTACTCCTAGATAACCTAAACACACTTCCACTAGGTATGAATGTTGTATTCCGCAAATCTGTTCTCAAGGCCCAGCAACAGTGCATGTTTTGTGGAAATCCACAGGTAAGTAATCAGCTCTGCTGAGACACTAATTACTCCACCTGTGCATGTTTGTGGTTTTCTGCAAAACATGTACTGTTGGTGGGCCTTGAGGACAGGCAGGGGTGCAGCTAAGGTCTTTGTGGCCCCAAGCGGACTGCAGGAAGTGGCCTTATGGGCGTGGCTATTCCGCAGAAAGTGGGCATGGCCATGACATGTGGGTGGAGCGAAAGGGGGGGATGGAGGGTGTTTGAGGCGCGCGTAGTGTGCTGCGCCGAAAAATGGGCATGGCCATGACATTGTATGGGCGGAGCGTAACTGTAACCCCACATCAGCAAATATAGCCAACTATGACCATTAAATAATAAATGCAGCAACAGTTACCCCAGACACCAGAAAATAAGCGCAATGTGGGCAACATTTCACCAGAAAAAAAACGCAATTTGGGCAACATTTCAGCAGAAAACAAACGCAATTTGGGCAACATTTCAGCAGAAAATGCACGCAATTTGGGCCACATTTCAGCAAAAAAAAAACAAATGCAATTTGGGCAACATTTCAGCAGAAAATAAACGCAATTTGGGCCACATTTTAGCAGAAAACAAACGCAATTTGGGCCATATTTTAGCAGAAAACAAGCGCAATGTAGGCAAAATTTTAGCAGAAAACAAGCGCAATTTGGGCCACATTTTAGCAGAAAGCAAACACAATTTGGGCCACATTTTAGCAGAAAACAAACGCAATTTGGGCCACATTTCAGCAGAAAGCAAACACAATTTGGGCCACATTTTAGCAGAAAACAAATGCAATTTGGGCCACATTTTAGCAGAAAGCAAACGCAATTTGGGCCACATTTTAGCAGAAAACAAACGCAATTTGGGCCACATTTTAGGAGAAAACAAAAGCAATTTGGGCCACATTTCACCTGCAAAAAAGAATTTAATCAACTGACAGAAGTCCCCTCACCCGGCCGGCCTCTGAGGTGCAGCTTGCCCAGACGATCCTCCTTCCTGCATATCTCCCGCGCTGAATTGTATAGCAGGGCTACGGGAAGATGGCGCCCGAAGCCCTGTACAAATAGTCTCCAGTACAGGGCTTCGGACGCCATCCTCCCGTGCGCGGACAACAGTGTGACGTCACAATGACGTCATGGAGCCTATGAGGCCCCAAGTGGCTGCTTGGTCTGCTTGGTGCCTGGCGGCGCCCCTGGGAACAGGATTGGGGAGCTCTGTTGTATAATACCCAATAGGCCTGTACGATTTTAGGAAGAATTTAAATCGAGAGATTTCTGTATGAAATCACAATTTCAATTCACGATATCCTTCAAATAAAGCTGTTTTCCCTCTGTGCCTGTTTGTTCCCCCTCTGGGTTTCTCTGTCCCCCTGTCTCTCTTTGTGCACCCTCTGTCTCTCTTTGTGCACCCTCTGTCTCTTTTTGTGCCTCCTTTGTCTTTATCTGTGTCTCTCTTTGTGCACCCTCTGTGTCTCTCTCTGTGCCCCTTCTGTGTCTCTCTTTGTGCCTGCTCTGTGCCCTCTCTGTGTCTCTCTAAGTGCCCGCTCTGTGTCTCCTCTCTACCTCTCTATGTGCCCCCTCTATGTCTCTCTGTACCCGCTCTGTGTCTCTCTATGTGCCCCCTCTGTCCCCCAAACGGCGGCAGTGCTGGACATACCATCCAGCACGTATCCAGCATTGCCCATCTATCCACTTTGCCTCCTGCATGCCCGGCATACCAGAAAGTATGTCGTGCACAAGATCCAGCAGATGGCGAGAGGACAGACAGGATAGCGTTTGACTTGTGTCAGAAGGTATGTTCAACACTGCCGATACTGCGGGACGCACACACCGGGGCTTGTGGGAAGTTTGACGCCACTTCTTCGAACTTCCCCATGCGGTAATGACGTCATAGCATAAATCGCCGCTTTGACGGTTATGAAATTGTGATCTTGGTGATAGTGATTTTGGTTTACATTCGATTTATCGTTCAGGCCAACTGTACAATCTTTATTAACTCCAAAATCAACAAGTAAAATAAAAATATTTGACAACAAAGCACCAGCAATGAATCCACGTGATTGTAATAATTAGGATCAATTCTGGTCACATATCAGGGTTAGGGGTGTCATAAATCCTGTGAAAAATACATAGCACCACAATCCATGTGGCAAAAACCAATAAGGTGCAGAAAAACAGGTGATGGCTATGAAGCAATGACAATACACGCCTTTAATATACATAAATAAAATATATCGCTAACTATCCCTAATTTGTATCTATTTTACGTGTAGGTAATGATATCTCATAATCCGCCGATAGGGGTGCCTACCTAATAATGTTTTTCACAGCCGTGTCATATCTCTGACGGCCACAAGATGGAGCTCCAGACACAGTTTCATGTCTGAGATGCGAGCTCATAGCTCTCTGCTCCGTGAGATGCCTGTAGGGAGTAGGCGGGGTCTTGCTGCTATACAGGAATGCCTGGGTAAGTCGGGACAGTGCGGAGACCCGTCCAGCTCTTGTGCTCAGCAATGTGCTGCCACCGCTGCTTGTCCTTCCACAGAAATTGTTTACAGTTACCACAGCAACTGGGGTGACACGTGGCTGATGATGCAGTCAGGTGATGTACGGCATCCCATCCCCCGCGCCCAAAGTGCTGTATCTCACATTTTTTATATATATATATATATATATATATCTATTTCCCGATGCCGATTCTCTGCACCAGGCGGACGTCGACGTCGCTATGTATCTACACATTCAAAAAAAAAAAAAAAAAACATAAACCACTTAGCACACAATAAGGTTTCTCTACCACGGCCACAAGGGGGTGCTGCGGACACAAGTAATGACGTCCTCTTGGCTAACAAACGGGCTGCTGGCTCCTCGATGCTGCGTGTGATGCTTTAATCGTCCCCGTCTTCTGCCCACAAATGTCGCCGGAGTAGAGACCAGACCAGAAACACGTTCATCACCTTCGCCCGCCTGTCGCTCGTGTGTCCGCGGAGGATGTGTTTCCGGCCGGGTAGCTGCCATGCTGTGGATGCCTCGAGCTGGTGACATATGGACACGTGCAGCCTTCTGTGCTGCTCACTGTGGCTCTCACTATTCATGTCAGTTCTCCTATAACTATGCTGCTGACAGTCTAGGATTGTTATATTACTGTATGTAAACACGTATATAGGGCTTGGATTCTCTTGATGCACTTGTTTTATACTGACCGACCACGACGCTCATAATAAAGTTATTTATAATAGACTGGCACGGCGGGGTAACCTCTTTTTGGACAGTGCAGTGTATCCTGAGAACAACAGTTGTGCATTATATATTAGGGAATTAATTTTATGATTTCTATGCCAGGCATCAATATATATTCTCCCATCTGGTTAAATCTAGAGATCCTGTAGCCACACCTTGATTTGTATTGTACTGTAGGTTTTTGAAATAAAGTAAAGTTTTGCTCAAGATACATCATATACAGTATATAATTACTGAATCTCTTGTTCATTAAGTAGGGATATTGTCCCTGCGTACACTGCCTCAGTGTCTCTGGGTTTGTGCTTCTGCGCATGTGTGCAGCACTGACCGTTGGGACAGGAGGACGGGGCCAGTCAGCGGGCAGGGGCGTAGCAATAGGGGGTGCAGAGGTAGCGACCGCATCGGGGCCCTTGGGCCAGAGGGGCCCCGAAGGGCTCTCCCTCATCTACATTATTACCTCTCTATTGGTCCTGTGCTCATAATAATCATTTCTATAGATGCTGTGAATAGTAGTAATCACTAACAAACTGTTTCCCAGCCTCTTCTTGCACCTCTGACACTGTAGTTGCCATTGGCAGGTTTTGGCATGCCGTATCAATTGTTATGTATAGAGTGCTTGGGGGGCCCCATGTAAAACTTGCATCGGGGCCCACAGCTCCTTAGCTACGCCACTGTCAGCGGGCGGCTGTGTGCACGGGCGGACTGCAGCGCGAATGCTCATGCGGCGGTTGCAAGCGCATGCGACGGTAATACACTAGAGCCCGTTTTTAAACGGGCTAAGGTGGCTAGTATATTATAGAACACATTTATTGGATATGATTTATTTGCTCCTTTTTTTTCCTTTAATTTCTTAGCTTAATTTGCGTGAAAACACACTTTTTAAATAAGTGTGCTAAGGGTAAAAACAGACACTTACCTGGGGCTTCTATCAGCCCCCTGTAGCAGTAATGTCCCCCGCTGTCCTCCGATCTGCCGTTCCCTGCCGCCGGCACCGGGCAATTGTTCATCTAACACAGACGAACAATGCGTGCTCCCGTTTGCGTCATCGGAAGCTTACTGCGCAGTACGGAGGTTTCTTGTACTGCTCCTGCACAGTACGCTTCTGATGACGCGAGCGGAAGCTACAGGTGCATGGATGCGCAGCCGCAGTTGGAAAGCATGCCGCGCTAGACCGGAGAACAGCGGATCTGAGGAGGGTGGCGTGGGACATGACTGCTACAGGGGGCTGATAGAAGTCCTAGGTAAGTGTCTGTTTTTACCCTCAGCACCCACACACAGAACCCCTTTAACCACTTCGGGACCACAGTCTTTTCGCCCCTTAAGGACCAGAGCCTTTTTCTCCATTCAGACCACTGCAGCTTTCACGGTTTATTGCTCGGTCATACAACCTACCACCTAAATGAATTTTACCTCCTTTTCTTGTCACTAATACAGCTTTCTTTTGATGCTATTTGATTGCTGCTGCGAGTTTTACTTTTTATTATATTCATCAAAAAAGACATGAATTTTGTCAAAAAAATGACTTTTTTAACTTTCTGTGCTGACATTTTTCAAATAAAGTAAAATTTCCTATACATTTGAGCGCGAAAGTTATTCTGCTACATGTCTTTGATAAAAAAAAAAACATTCAGTGTATATTTATTGGATTGGGTAAAAGTTATAGCGTTTACAAACTATGGTGCCAAAAGTGAATTTTCCCATTTTCAAGCATCTCTGACTTTTCTGCGCACCTGTCATGTTTCATGAGGGGCTAAAATTCCAGGATAGTACAAATACCCCCCAAATGACCCCATTTTGGAAAGAAGACATCCCAAAGTATTCAGTGAGAGGCATGGTGAGTTCATAGAAGATTTTATTTTTTGTCACAAGTTAGCGGAAAATGACAGTTTGTGACAAAAAAAAAAAAAAAAAAAGTTTCCATTTCTTCTAACTTGCGACAAAAAAAAATGAAATCTGCCACGGACTCACTATGCTCCTCTCTGAATACCTTGAAGTGTCTACTTTCCAGAATGGGGTCATTTGTGGGGTGTGTTTACTGTCCTGGCATTTGGGGGGTGCCTAATTGTAAGCACCCCTGTAAAGCCTAAAGATGCTCATTGGACTTTGGGCCCCTTAGCGCAGTTAGGCCGCAAAAAAGTGCCACACATGTGGTATTGCCGTACTCAGGAAAAGTAGTATAATGTGTTTTGGGGTGTATTTTTACACATACACATGCTGGGTGGGAGAAATATCTCCGTAAATGACAATTTTTTTATTTTTTTTACACACAATTGTCTATTTATAGAGATATTTCTCCCACTCAGCATGGGTATGTGGAAAAATACACCCCAAAACACATTATACTACTTCTCCTGAGTACGGCGATACCACATGTGTGGCACTTTTTTGCACCCTAACTGCGCTAAGGGGCCCAAAGTCCAATGAGTACCTTTAGGATTTCACAGGTCATTTTGAGAAATTTCGTTTCAAGACTACTCCTCACGGTTTAGGGCCCCTAAAATGCCAGGACAGTATAGGAACCCCACAAATTACCCCATTTTAGAAAGAAGACACCCCAAGGTATTCCGTTAGATGTATGGTGAGTTCATAGAAGATTTTTTTTTTTTGTCACAAGTTAGCGGAAATTGATTTTAATTGTTTTTTTTCACAAAGTGTCATTTTCCGCTAACTTGTGACAAAAAATAAAATCTTCTATGAACTCGCCATTCTCCTAACGGAATACCTTGGGGTGTCTTCTTTCTAAAATGGAGTCATTTGTGGGGTTCCTATACTGCCCTGGCATTTTAGGGGCCCTAAACCGTGAGGAGTAGTCTTGAAACCAAATGTGGCAAAATGACCTGTGAAATCCTAAAGGTACTCATTGGACTTTGGGCCCCTTAGCGCACTTAGGGTGCAAAAAAGTGCCACACATGTGGTACCGCCGTACTCAGGAGAAGTAGTATAATGTGTTTTGGGGTGTATTTTTACACATACCCATGCTGGGTGGGAGAAATATCTCTGTAAATGACAATTATTTGATTTTTTTTACACACAATTGTCCATTTACAGAGAGATTTCTCCCACCCAGCATGGGTATGTATAAAAATACACCCCAAAACACATTATACTACTTCTTCTGAGTACGGCGATACCACATGTGTGACACTTTTTTGCAACCTAGGTGCGCTAAGGGGCCTAACGTCCTATTCACAGGTCATTTTGAGGCATTTGGATTCTAGACTACTCCTCACGGTTTAGGGCCCCTAAAATGCCAGGGCAGTATAGGAACCCCACAAGTGACCCCATTTTAGAAAGAAGACACCCCAAGGTATTCTGTTAGGAGTATGGTGAGTTCATAGAAGATTTTTTTTTTGTCACAAGTTAGCGGAAAATGACACTTTGTGAAAAAAAAAACAATACATATCAATTTCCGCTAACTTGTGACAAAAAATAAAATCTTCTATGAACTCATCATACACCTAAAAGAATACCTTGGGGTGTCTTCTTTCTAAAATGGGGTTCCTATACTGCCCTGGCATTTTAGGGGCCCTAAACCGTGAGGAGTAGTCTTGAACCCAAATGTCTCAAAATGACCTGTGAAATCCTAAAGGTACTCATTGGACTTTGGGCCCCTTAGCACAGTTAGGCTGCAAAAAAGTGTCACACATGTGGTATCGCCGTACTCAGAAGAAGTAGTATAATGTGTTTTGTGGTGTATTTTTACATATAACCATGCTGGGTGGGAGAAATATCTCTGTAAATGACACATTTTTTTATTTGTTTTACACACAATTGTCCATTTACAGAGAGATTTCTCCCACCCAGCATGGGTATGTGTAAAAATACACCACAAAACACATTATACTACTTCTCCTGAGTATGGCGATACCACATGTGTGACACTTTTTTGCAGCCTAGGTGCGCTAAGGGGCCCAACGTCCTATTCACAGGTCATTTTGAGGCATTTGTTTTCTAGACTACTCCTCACGGTTTAGGGCCCCTAAAATGCCAGGGCAGTATAGGAACCCCACAAGTGACCCCATTTTAGAAAGAAGACACCCCAAGGTATTCCGTTAGGGGTATGGTGAGTTCATAGAAGATTTTATTTTTTCTCACAAGTTAGTGAAAAATGACACTTTGTGAAAAAAACAATAACAATCCAATTTCCGCTAACTTTTGACAAAAAATAAAATATTCTATGAACTCATCATACACCTAACAGAATACCTTGGGGTGTCTTCTTTCTAAAATGGGGTCACTTGTGGGGTTCCTATACTGCCCTGGCATTTTACGGGCCCAAAACTGTGAGTAGTCTGGAAACCAAATTTCTCAAAATGACTGTTCAGGGGTATAAGCATCTGCAAATTTTGATGACAGGTGGTCTATGAGGGGGCAAATTTTGTGGAATCGGTCATAAGCAGGGTGGCCTCTTAGATGACAGGATGTATTGGGCCTGATCTGATGGATAGGAGTGCTAGGGGGGTGACAGGAGGTGATTGATGGGTGTCTCAGGGGGCGGTTAGAGGGGAAAATAGATGCAATCAATGCACTGGGGAGGTGATCGGAAGGGGGTCTGAGGGGGATCTGAGGGTTTGGCCGAGTGATCAGGAGCCCACACGGGGCAAATTAGGGCCTGATCTGATGGGTAGGTGTGCTAGGGGGTGACAGGAGGTGATTGATGGGTGTCTCAAGGTGTGATTAGAGGGGGGAAATAGATGCAAGCAATGCACTGGCGAGGTGATCAGGGCTGGGGTCTGAGGGCGTTCTGAGGTGTGGGCGGGTGATTGGGTGCCCGCAAGGGGCAGATTAGGGTCTAATCTGATGGGTAACAGTGATAGGGGGTGATTGATGGGTAATTAGTGGGTGTTTAGAGGAGAGAATAGATGTAAACAATGGATTTGGGAGGTGATCTGATGTCGGATCTGCGGGCGATCTATTGGTGTGGGTGGGTGATCAGATTGCCCGCAAGGGGCAGGTTAGGGGCTGATTGATGGGTGGCAGTGACAGGGGGTGATTGATGGGTGGCAGTGACAGGGGGTGATTGATGGGTGATTGACAGGTAATCAGTGGGTTATTACAGGGGAGAACAGATGTAAATATTGCACGGGCGAATTGATAAGGGGGGGGGGTCTGAGGGCAATCTGAGCGTGTGGGCAGGTGATTGGGTGCCCGCAAGGGGCAGATTAGGGTCTAATCTGATGGGTAACAGTGACAGGTGGTGATAGGGGGTGATTGATGGGTAATTAGTGGGTGTTTAGAGGAGAGAATAGATGTAAACAATGGATTTGGGAGGTGATCTGATGTCGGATCTGCGGGCGATCTATTGGTGTGGGTGGGTGATCAGATTGCCCGCAAGGGGCAGGTTAGGGGCTGATTGATGGGTGGCAGTGACAGGGGGTGATTGATGGGTGGCAGTGACAGGGGGTGATTGATGGGTGATTGACAGGTAATCAGTGGGTTATTACAGGGGAGAACAGATGTAAATATTGCACGGGCGAATTGATAAGGGGGGGGGGGGTCTGAGGGCAATCTGAGCGTGTGGGCAGGTGATTGGGTGCCCGCAAGGGGCAGATTAGGGTCTAATCTGATGGGTAACAGTGACAGGTGGTGATAGGGGGTGATTGATGGGTAATTAGTGGGTGTTTAGAGGAGAGAATAGATGTAAACAATGGATTTGGGAGGTGATCTGATGTCGGATCTGCGGGCGATCTATTGGTGTGGGGGGGTGATCAGATTGCCCGCAAGGGGCAGATCAGGGGCTGATTGATGGGTGGCAGTGACAGGGGGTGATTGACGGGTGATTGACAGGTGATTGACAGGTGATTGACAGGTGATTGACAGGTGATCAGGGGGGATAGATGCATACAGTACACGGGGGGGGGTCTGGGGAGAATCTGAGGGGTGGGGGGGTGATCAGGAGGGAGTAGGGGGCAGATTAGGGACTTAAAAAAAAAATAGCGTTGACAGATAGTGACAGGGAGTGATTGATGGGTGATTAGGGGGGTGACTGGGTGCAAACAGTGGTCTGGGGGGTGGGCAGGGGGGGGTCTGAGGGGTGCTGTGGGCGATCAGGGGGCAGGGGGGGGGGAAATCAGTGTGCTTGGGTGCAGACTAGGGTGGCTGCAGCCTGCCCTGGTGGTCCCTCGGACACTGGGACCACCAGGGCAGGAGGCAGCCAGTATAATAGGCTTTGTATACATTACAAAGCCTATTATACACTGTTGCAGCGGCGATCCGGATGCCAGTAACCCGCCGGCGCTTCCGAACGGCCGGCGGGTTACGGCGAACGGGGGGCGGAGCCAGTCCCCGGCGGCTGATCGCGTCACGAATGACGCGATCGCCGCATAGCCACTCCCGCAGCCGCCCCCGCCGATGGGCGTATTGCGGTCGTTTGGGACCGGTCTTTGCCGCCGCCCATCGGCTGGGGGCGGTCGTTAAGTGGTTAAATTGTGTCGCATTGTAGTGATTGTGATTTCTATTGGATGGGAGGGGGGGGCATTTTACTGTCATTAGCATCTTAAGGTGGCCACTAGTGTTACAATTTGCAGAACAATCGTTTACAAACGATTCTTTGTATGAATGATCGGAAATGATTGTTGGGACCACTAATGGACAAACCCCATACAAAGAATCTGATCAGATTGATGGGACCAATCCAAAAAACAGATGGATTTTACTAACCTGATTGGTTAGGAGATTTTTTCCTTCAGCGTACGTTTCCACTAGAGCAAATCTGCATGCGTTTCCTGCATGCAGGTTCGCATAGACAATACAAGTGGATGGGACTGTTGCGGGATACTGTGTAGTTTGTCGTGGAGAAAAAATCTGCACGGCAGAACCATCAGAATTCGCACGCCGCACACCCGCACGCGATTCATCGGTAATGTAACTAAATAGGAAAACCGCAAGCATTTTAGTCTTGCGGTTTTCCCGCCGTTTCCGTGTGCGTTTCCTCTTAAAAACCCATGTCAATGCTTGCCAGCATTGACATGGTTAAAATCGCGTTGTGTAAACCGCGAGTGATTCCGCGTGAAAATCCGCATCGAAATGGCAACGAAACCACAATCACATGCGGATTCGTTGCCGCGATTTTCCCGTCGAAATCGAAATTAAAGCGGACCTGAACTCAGAACTTCTTCTCTGCTCTAAGAGATAGGCAACAGCATAATAACCTTTAACCCCCTTGGCGGTATGAAAAATACCGCCAGGGGGAAGCGCAACAGTTTTTTAAAAAAAAAAAAAAATTTTATCATGTAGCGAGCCGAGGGCTCGCTACATGATAGCCGCTACTCAGCGGCATCCCCCCGCCCGCTTCGATCGCCTTCGGCGATCACCGATCAGGAAATCCCGTTCAAAGAACGGGATTTCCTGGAGGGCTTCCCCCCGGGATGACGTCAGCGACGTCGGGACGTCATTGGGAGACCCGATCCACCCCTCGGCGCTGCCTGGCACTGATTGGCCAGGCAGGGCTCGGGGTCTGGGGGGGGGGGCGCGCGCCGCACCGGATAGCGGCGATCGGGCGCGCGGCGGCGGCGATCGGGGTGCTGGCGCAGCTAGCAAAGTGCTAGCTGCGTCCAGCAAAAAAAAAATTAAGTAAATCGGCCCAGCAGGGCCTGAGCGGCACCCTCCGGCGGCTTACCCCGTGTCACACACGGGGTTACCGCCAAGGAGGTTAAAGAAAAACATTTTTGTCACAGCTGATACAAATCCTGCAGTAAATCTGCAGTGTATCTACTTCCTGCTTTCATGGAAGTAAACATATTGTTAACATCCTGTGATTTCAAATGGGCTTATCAACCGTGGTAGTCAGCTGACACAGGGGAGAGATCAAATTACAACATGTGATTTAGACACAGATGAGGGTGGAATTAGACAGCCTAAACTCTTTAAATACATACAGGGTGCATTTTTCCCTTCTGTCCTGTGCAAGAGTTCAGGTCCACTTTAAAGGTTGCCTAAACTGAAATGAATCTAGCCAGTTAAACTTACTTTGGGTGTCTCTCAGTCCGCTGTAGTCCTTCAGGTTCCTCATTGTCGTTGTGCTCTCATCCTTTTAGCAGCTGTGCCCCTCTGAAAGTTGGTCCACTGAGTAAGCACAGAACACCTCCAGCCACAGGAGCACGATCGATGGGGCACACTGCCCAGGGCCGTGCATGCAGGTTTTGGATGAGACAGCTGCTGAGTGGATCACAGCGAGGGACCAGCAGGACAACGGGGCTAGAAGAAATTCTAGGTAAGCTACATTGGCCAGATTTGTTTCACTTTAGTTTTCTTTTAGGATACTTTTACACTTGTGTGCTGTAGTAGTGGTGTGATTTGGAACAATCGCACTGCACCCAAAAAGTTGCACTGCGCGTTATAGCCATGGTGCAACCGATGATAAAATAACACAAATAACACAGCTCTTCAATGAGTCACAGCGTAACACACGGCAGCTTGTGCGTTACTTATGCGGTGCCCGGAACACTTTCATCGCATTTAGTCACACCGCAGGCAGTGTGTTATGCTTTATTGACTTAAATGGCCACTGGGGCGATCTGTGGTCAGGGAGAGTACGGGCACGTAATGTCAGGGCAGCCATCAGGGGGGACCACTGACACTGCAGTGAGGGGCCCAGGGCTTCTGGGGGCCCTGGGCCCCCCAAAGCACTGGAAGGGCCGCATGTGCTGGCTGCGGGCCTGTGGCTCACTAACCAGCACACCACGTTCCAGCACTGAGAGAAGAGTGACATCAATTATATATATGAAGTGGCCTAAGCTTTGAAACCTGCATTATGGCCTCTTTTTCATGGGCAGTTGAACTGTGTGCTCAGCAAGCAGTTGTCAGGTAGCAGGAAGCAGTTCTGAGAGTTTGAGAGACATTTCACTGCCTATCAACTGCCCATGGAAAAAAAGCCTTAAAGAGAATCTGTATTGTTAAAATCGCACAAAAGTAAACATACCAGTGCGTTAGGGGACATCTCCTATTACCGTCTGTCACAATTTCGCCGCTCCTCGCTGCATTAAAAGTGGTTAAAAACTGTTTTAAAAAGTTTGTTTATAAACAAACAAAATGGCCACCAAAACAGGAAGTAGGTTGATGTACTGTATGTCCACACATAGAAAATACAACCATACACAAGCAGGCTGTATACAGCCTACCTTTTGAATCTCAAGAGATCATTTGTGTGTTTCTTTCTCCCTGCAGTTCTCATGCACTGAAGTCTCAGGCTGCTCTTTTTTTCTCCTGCAAACAGCTTTGCCCTTGTCTGTAATTCTTCAGTATGTGAAAGCCCAGCCAGCTCAGAGGACGATTTATCCAGCTTGTAAAAGAGAAGAGAGAAGCTGCTCTAATCTAAATAATACACAGGCAGTGTGCATAGAGGGGCCTGGAAGGGGAAATTCATAGCAGAACCACAACACTGAAGAACTTGGCAGCCTTCCAGACACAGGCTGACAAGTCTGACAAGGGAAAGATACATTGATTTATTACAGAGACTGTGATAGCAGAAAGTGCTGCAGTAAGCCAGAACACATTAGAATAGCTTTTGGAACTTGTAGGATGATAAAAAACAGGATGCAATTTTTGTTACGGAGTCTCTTTAAGCCTGGTACACACTTTCAATTATGATTGACCAATCACTGACCAATTTTACCTCCTCCATGTAGTATGAGGATCAACAGATATTGAATAAGATGAGCAGATTTTAGTTAAACTCTCGTACTACATGGGGGTGGTAACATTGGTCAACGATTGGCCCATCATAATTGAAAGTGTGTATCAAGCTTTAGTCTGGTACACATTTTCAATTATGATTGACCAATCACTGACCAATTTTACCACCTCCATGTAGTATGAGGGCCTACCGACACAATCTGCTCATAGCATTTAACATCTGATGACCCTCATACTACATGGGAGTGGTGACATTGGTCAGTAATTGGCCAATCATAATCGAAAGTGTGTACCAGCCTGTAGGATTTAACCAAATTATGCAAATTGATCTCAGACAATGTTTTTTTTTAAAATGTAATTAACGGAATCTATGTTACATTTTTAAGCTCAGAAAGAGCAAAAATATAATATAATTAAAGAGACTCTTTAACTTTAAAAAAAAACCTCTGGGGGATACTTACCTCAGGAGGGGGAAGCCTCAGGGTCTCAATGAGGTTTCCCCGACCACTGAAGACAGCAGGAATTCAGGCTGGCTTCCCCGAAACCCCCCACCCCCACAAGCTAAGATTTATTTACATCTCCGGGATCCAGCGCAGTCCCAGTAGCGACTCTTCCTTCAGGTGAGGCGGAAATAGCCAAACCCCATCGGATCCGCTCTACTACGCAGACGCAAAAGACTCGCGCCTGCTCAGTAGAGCGGATCCGATCTGGTTCAGCTATTTTCGCCTTCACCCAAACAGAAAGCCGCTAGTGCACCTGTGCAGGATCGCGGTAGGTAAATATTTACCTCTGGCCAAGTTGTACTCCAACTAGATAACCTAAACACACTGCTACTTGGTATGAATGTTGTATACTACCCCACCTCTTGTCCCCTCTCCCCCCATTTCCTTATATTGTAATCTCGCAAGGGCCGGGCTCTCTCACTCTTTTCTGTCTTGAAATTTGGTACACATTTATTTATATTAATTTTGACACTGTCATTACCAATTCTGTGTTTTGTACCAACTCTGTATTTCGTATATGCCTGTATACCGTTGTCTGTATTATTTTATACCCCATGATTGTTTCTTACTTTGTGCAACGCTATGGAATATGTTGGCGCTAAACGATTCAATGATAATAATAATAATCTATCTAAAATAATAATTCTGATGACTACAGCTTCCAGAGGTGCACCACAGCACAAAGACAGCTCCGGAGTAATCCTGGTGAAATCACAACATGGCATTGACTCTTCTAAGAGCGGTGCTCAAACTGCAGTGGTGCACCTGTGGGACCCCTGGAAGAGGTGATGTCCTCCACCCAGCTCCTCAATCACAGAGGGGTCTACAGAGGAGGTGGGCAGTCGAGGTAGCCTAACAGACGGTCACCTCTCCTCGCTGTAGGCCATCAGAGCAAAGTGGATGACTCCATATTTTTACTGCAGCAGTAAGCTCACACAGCTTTATTTGATTTCATTCAAACTAAATATATAAAAAACAATGACCAGTGCACCATGTATAGATGCAATCAAATATATTGTGATCAGCTTTCGTCAGCAAATTGTGAGAACAGAGAAGCGTACAGCATCAGGCTAATCAATATACAAAGCAATCGATATCATATAATAAAGCAACATAACGTACAGCTATATACAATGGTCTCATACAGTGGTGTATACAACATTAGATCACTCATAGATGTGGCTCATGAACATATATCTTCAAAGAGCAGCAGGATAATACGGTAGTCCTTATATTAGTACACAAGGAGCCAATGGGAACAAAGCATAAATGTCCAATCATGAACCAGGCAGAGTGATCAGTCAATAATGCAATCCAAGCACCCTGACAGCACTGTTTCGGATTACTACCTTTTTCAAAGGGTAAAGGATTCTCCTCTTTGGCTGCTGATTGGATTGCATTATTGACTGATCATTCTGCTTTGTTCATGATTGGACATTTGTGCTTTGTTCGCACTTGCTCCTTGTGTACTAATATAAGGACTTTTATCCAGCTTATCTTTGAAGATATATGTTCATGAGCCAAATCTATGAGTGATCTAATTTTATATACAGCACTGTATGAGACCATTGCATATAGCTGTACATTATGTTGCTGTAATATATGATATTGATTGCTTTGTATATTGATTAGCCTGTATATTGATTTGTACTCCTACTAGATAACCTAAACACACTGCTACTAGGTATGAATGTTGTATATACTACCCTACCTCTTGTCCCCCCTCCCCCCATTTCCTTATATTGTAAGCTCGCAATGGTCGGGCTCTCTCACCCTTTTCTGTCTTGAAATTTGGTACACATTTATTAACCACTTTACCCCCAGCGGTACGAATTTCTCCGTCCCTTTTTTCCCCCCTAAAAAAACAGGGACGGAGAAATCCTTACCTTCCGCGCTACCGCCGCTGTCTGCGCGCACCCGCCGCTCGTGCAAGCCGCCGCCTGCTCGCCCGGAGATCAATGAACGGGAAAATCCATTCCCGTTCGTTGATCTAGCCCCCGCAATGATCTGCTGCTTCTTTCAGAAACAGCGAGATCATTGTGAGTCTCCCAGCCTCCTACTGCTTCCTGTAAGTGTCCTTCCGGACGCTTACAGGTCGCATGTAAACAAACACTCTGTGGCCATCTTGTGGCCAAATAGTAAACTACACCCTAAAAGCATTTTACATATACAAACATTACATTTACACAATAAATTAACTCATTACCTCCCACACTCCCCAATTTTTTTTTTTTTTTTTGTAATTAAAAAAAAAAATACAATAAAAAAAAACATAAATAGTTACCTTAGGGACTGAACTTTTTAAATATTTATGTCAAGAGGGTATAACACTGTTACTTTATAAACTGCGGGCTTGTAATTAGGGATGGATGCAAAACTGAAAAAAATGCACCTTTATTTCCAAATAAAATATTGTCGCCAAACATTGTGATAGGGACATAATTTAAATGGTTTTATAACCGGGACAAATGGGTTAATACATTTCATGGGTTTTAATTACAGTAGCATGCTTTATTTAAAAACTATAATGGCCGAAAACTGAAAAATAATAATTTTTTCCCACATTTTTTCCTATTTCCCCATTAAAACACATTTAGAATAAAATAATTCTTGGCATAATGTCCCACCTAAAGAAAGCCTAATTGGTGGCGAAAAAAACAAGATATAGTTCATTTCATTGGGATAAGTAATAATAAAGTTATAGACGAATGAATGGAAGGAGCGCTGAAAGGTGAAAATTGCTCTGGTGGTCAGGGGGTAAAACCCCTCAGTGGTGAAGTGGTTAATATTAATTTTGACACTGTCATTACCAATTCTGTGTTTTGTACCAACTCTGTATTTCGTATATGGCTGTATACCGTTGTCTATATTATTTTTTGCCCCATGATTGTTTCTTACTTTGTGCAACGTTATGGAATATGTTGGCGCTAAATTATTAAATGATAATAATAATAATTATCTATCTAAAATAATAATTCTGATGGCTACAGCTTCCAAAGGTGCACCACAGCACAAAGACAGCTCCGGAGTAATCCTGGTGAAATCACAACATGGCATTGACTCTTCTAAGAGCGGTGCTCAAACTGCAGTGGTGCACCTGTGGGACCCCTGGAAGAGGTGATGTCCTCCACCCAGCTCCTCAATCACAGAGGGGTCTACAGAGGAGGTGGGCAGTCGAGGTAGCCTAACAGACGGTCACCTCTCCTCGCTGTAGGCCATCAGAGCAAAGTGGATGACTCCACATTTTTACTGCAGCAGGAAGCTCACACAGCTTTATTTGATTTCATTCAAACTAAATATATAAATGACCAGTGCACCATGTATAGATACAATCAATAATATTGTGATTAGCTTTCGTCAGCAAATTGTGAGAACAGAGAAGCGTACAGCATCAGGCTAATCTATATACAAAGCAATCGATATCATATAATAAAGCAACATAATGTACAGCTATATACAATGGTCTCATACAGTGGTGTATACAACATTAGATCAATCATAGATGTGGCTCATGAACATATATCTTCAAAGAGCAGCAGGATAATACGGTAGTCCTTATATTAGCACACAAGGAGCCAGTGTGAACAAAGCATAAATGTCCAATCATGAACCAGGCAGAGTGATCAGTCAATAATGCAATCCAAGTACCCTGACAGCACTGTTTCGGATTACTACCTTTTTCAAAGGGTAAAGGATTCTCCTCTGGCTGCTGATTGGATTGCATTATTGACTGATCATTCTGCTTTGTTCCTGATTGGACATTTATGCTTTGTGCTTTGTTCGCACTGGCTCCTTGTGTACTAATATAAGGACTATTATCCAGCTGCTCTTTGAAGATATATGTTCATGAGCCAAATCTATGAATGATCTAATTTTGTATACACCACTGTATGAGACCATTGCATATAGCTGTACATTATGTTGCTTTAATATATGATATTGATTGCTTTGTATATTGATTAGCCTGATGCTGTACGCTTCTCTGTTCTCACAATTTGCTGATGAAAGCTGATCACATTTTTTGCATCTATACATGGTGTGCTGGTCATTATTTTTTATATATTTCTGGCATACTAGGACCCTTGATGGTCCGGTTTACTAGATCAAGCACCCATTTTTGCTATTGTTCCTGTTGTTATTCCAGGTGTGCAGACTTTTTTTTCTGATGGATTGCTATTCATTCAAACTAAACACATACATTGATTTAGCTTACTTTAAGTTACAAAGCTCTCCACAATCTCACTCCTTTTTACATCTCCTCACTAGTTTCCAGATACCAACCCAACCACAATCTCAGATCTGCACATGACCCTCTTTTTTTCTCCTCTAGAATCACCTCCTTGCATTCACATATACAAGATTTTTCACATGCTTTACCCCTCCTCTGGAATCCCCTGCCACAACACATCTGTCACTCTCCAACCTGTGATATCTTTAAACGTGCCCTCAAAACTAACTTTTTTCATCAAGTATACACTCTACCTTAGGCCAGTTCTCTTTTGACCTCTGGGCAAAATGTACTCCTACTAGATAACCTAAACACACTTCCACTAGGTATGAATGTTGTATTCCGCAAATCTGTTCTCAAGGCCCAGCAACAGTGCATGTTTTGTGGAAATCCACAGGTAAGTAATCAGCTCTGCTGAGACACTAATTACTCCACCTGTGCATGTTTGTGGTTTTCTGCAAAACATGTACTGTTGGTGGGCCTTGAGGACAGGCAGGGGTGCAGCTAAGGTTTTTGTGGCCCCAAGCGGACTGCAGGAAGTGGCCTTATGGGCGTGGCTATTCCGCAGAAAGTGGGCATGGCCATGACATGTGGGTGGAGCGAAAGGGGGGATGGAGGGTGTTTGAGGCGCGCGTAGTGTGCTGCGCCGAAAAATGGGCATGGCCATGACATTGTATGGGCGGAGCGTAACTGTAACCCCACATCAGCAAATATAGCCAACTATGACCATTAAATAATAAATGCAGCAACAGTTACCCCAGACACCAGAAAATAAGCGCAATGTGGGCAACATTTCACCAGAAAAAAAACACAATTTGGGCAACATTTCAGCAGAAAACAAACGCAATTTGGGCAACATTTCAGCAGAAAATGCACGCAATTTGGGCCACATTTCAGCAAAAAAAAAAACAAATGCAATTTGGGCAACATTTCAGCAGAAAATAAACGCAATTTGGGCCACATTTTAGCAGAAAACAAACGCAATTTGGGCCATATTTTAGCAGAAAACAAGCGCAATGTAGGCAAAATTTTAGCAGAAAACAAGCGCAATTTGGGCCACATTTTAGCAGAAAGCAAACACAATTTGGGCCACATTTTAGCAGAAAACAAACGCAATTTGGGCCACATTTCAGCAGAAAGCAAACACAATTTGGGCCACATTTTAGCAGAAAACAAATGCAATTTGGGCCACATTTTAGCAGAAAGCAAACGCAATTTGGGCCACATTTTAGCAGAAAACAAACGCAATTTGGGCCACATTTTAGGAGAAAACAAAAGCAATTTGGGCCACATTTCACCTGCAAAAAAGAATTTAATCAACTGACAGAAGTCCCATCACCCGGCCGGCCTCTGAGGTGCAGCTGCCCAGACGATCCTCCTTCCTGCATATCTCCCGCGCTGAATTGCATAGCAGGGCTACGGGAAGATGGCGCCCGAAGCCCTGTACAAATAGTCTCCAGTACAGGGCTTCGGACGCCATCCTC
Source organism: Hyperolius riggenbachi (assembly GCF_040937935.1). NCBI lineage: Eukaryota > Metazoa > Chordata > Amphibia > Anura > Hyperoliidae > Hyperolius > Hyperolius riggenbachi. The sequence continues at coordinate 195,450,308 of NC_090654.1, forward strand.
CCGTAGCCCTGCTCTGCCTGCTGGAAGACCATGCAGGCAGGCTGGAGCGGGGCTGCGGCGCGGACAACAGTGTGACGTCACAATGACGTCATGGAGCCTATGAGGCCCCAAGTGGCTGCTTGGTGCCTGGCGGCGCCCCTGGGAACAGGATTGGGGAGCTCTGTTGTATAATACCCAATAGGCCTGTACGATTTTAGGAAGAATTTAAATCGAGAGATTTCTGTATGAAATCACAATTTCAATTCACGATATCCTTCAAATAAAGCTGTTTTCCCTCTGTGCCTGTTTGTTCCCCCTCTGGGTTTCTCTGTCCCCCTGTCTCTCTTTGTGCACCCTCTGTCTCTCTTTGTGCACCCTCTGTCTCTTTTTGTGCCTCCTTTGTCTTTATCTGTGTCCCCTTTGTGTCTCTCTTTGTGCACCCTCTGTGTCTCTCTCTGTGCCCCTTCTGTGTCTCTCTTTGTGCCTGCTCTGTGCCCTCTCTGTGTCTCTCTAAGTGCCCGCTCTGTGTCTCCTCTCTACCTCTCTATGTGCCCCCTCTATGTCTCTCTGTACCCGCTCTGTGTCTCTCTATGTGCCCCCTCTGTCCCCCAAACGGCGGCAGTGCTGGACATACCATCCAGCACGTATCCAGCATTGCCCATCTATCCACTTTGCCTCCTGCATGCCCGGCATACCAGAAAGTATGTCGTGCACAAGATCCAGCAGATGGCGAGAGGACAGACAGGATAGCGTTTGACTTGTGTCAGAAGTTCAACACTGCCGATACTGCGGGACGCACACACCGGGGCTTGTGGGAAGTTTGACGCCACTTCTTCGATGACGTCATAGCATAAATCGCCGCTTTGACGGTTATGAAATTGTGATCTTGGTGATAGTGATTTTGGTTTACATTCGATTTATCGTTCAGGCCAACTGTACAATCTTTATTAACTCCAAAATCAACAAGTAAAATAAAAATATTTGACAACAAAGCACCAGCAATGAATCCACGTGATTGTAATAATTAGGATCAATTCTGGTCACATATCAGGGGTAGAGGTGTCATAAATCCTGTGAAAAATACATAGCACCACAATCCATGTGGCAAAAACCAATAAGGTGCAGAAAAACAGGTGATGGCTATGAAGCAATGACAATACACGCCTTTAATATACATAAATAAAATGTATCGCTAACTATCCCTAATTTGTATCTATTTTACGTGTAGGTAATGATATCTCATAATCCGCCGATAGGGGTGCCTACCTAATAATGTTTTTCACAGACGTGTCATATCTCTGACGGCCACAAGGTGGAGCTCCAGACACAGTTTCATGTCTGAGATGCGAGCTCATAGCTCTCTGCTCCGTGAGATGCCTGTAGGGAGTAGGCGGGGTCTTGCTGCTATACAGGAATGCCTGGGTAAGTCGGGACAGTGCGGAGACCCGTCCAGCTCTTGTGCTCAGCAATGTGCTGCCACCGCTGCTTGTCCTTCCACAGAAATTGTTTACAGTTACCACAGCAACTGGGGTGACACGTGGCTGATGATGCAGTCAGGTAATGTACGGCATCCCATCCCCCGCGCCCAAAGTGCTGTATCTCACATTATATATATATATATCTATTTCCCGATGCCGATTCTCTGCACCAGGCGGACGTCGACGTCGCTATGTATCTACACATTCAAAAAAAAAAAAAAACAACATAAACCACTTAGCACACAATAAGGTTTCTCTACCACGGCCACAAGGGGGTGCTGCGGACACAAGTAATGACGTCCTCTTGGCTAACAAACGGGCTGCTGGCTCCTCGATGCTGCGTGTGATGCTTTAATCGTCCCCGTCTTCTGCCCACAAATGTCGCCGGAGTAGAGACCAGACCAGAAACACGTTCATCACCTTCGCCCGCCTGTCGCTCGTGTGTCCGCGGAGGATGTGTTTCCGGCCGGGTAGCTGCCATGCTGTGGATGCCTCGAGCTGGTGACATATGGACACGTGCAGCCTTCTGTGCTGCTCACTGTGGCTCTCACTATTCATGTCAGTTCTCCTATAACTATGCTGCTGACAGTCTAGGATTGTTATATTACTGTATGTAAACACGTATATAGGGCTTGGATTCTCTTGATGCACTTGTTTTATACTGACCGACCACGACGCTCATAATAAAGTTATTTATAATAGACTGGCACGGCGGGGTAACCTCTTTTTGGACAGTGCAGTGTATCCTGAGAACAACAGTTGTGCATTATATATTAGGGAATTAATTTTATGATTTCTATGCCAGGCATCAATATATATTCTCCCATCTGGTTAAATCTAGAGATCCTGTAGCCACACCTTGATTTGTATTGTACTGTAGGTTTTTGAAATAAAGTAAAGTTTTGCTCAAGATACATCATATACAGTATATAATTACTGAATCTCTTGTTCATTAAGTAGGGATATTGTCCCTGCGTACACTGCCTCAGTGTCTCTGGGTTTGTGCTTCTGCGCATGTGTGCAGCACTGACCGTTGGGACAGGAGGACGGGGCCAGTCAGCGGGCGGCTGTGTGCACGGGCGGACTGCTGCGCGAATGCTCATGCGGCGGTTGCAAGCGCATGCGACGGTAATACACTAGAGCCCGTTTTTAAACGGGCTAAGGTGGCTAGTATATTATAGAACACATTTATTGGATATGATTTATTTGCTCCTTTTTTTTCCTTTAATTTCTTAGCTTAATTTGCGTGAAAACACACTTTTTAAATAAGTGTGCTAAGGGTAAAAACAGACACTTACCTGGGGCTTCTATCAGCCCCCTGTAGCAGTAATGTCCCCCGCTGTCCTCCGATCTGCCGTTCCCTGCCGCCGGCACCGGGCAATTGTTCGTCTAACACAGACGAACAATGCGTGCTCCCGTTTGCGTCATCGGAAGCTTACTGCGCAGTACGGAGGTTTCTTGTACTGCTCCTGCACAGTACGCTTCTGATGACGCGAGCGGAAGCTACAGGTGCATGGATGCGCAGCCGCAGTTGGAAAGCATGCCGCGCTAGACCGGAGAACAGCGGATCTGAGGAGGGTGGCGTGGGACATGACTGCTACAGGGGGCTGATAGAAGTCCTAGGTAAGTGTCTGTTTTTACCCTCAGCACCCACACACAGAACCCCTTTAAATTGTGTCGCATTGTAGTGATTGTGATTTCTATTGGATGGGAGGGGGGGGCATTTTACTGTCATTAGCATCTTAAGGTGGCCACTAGCGTTACAATTTGCAGAACAATCGTTTACAAACGATTCTTTGTATGAATGATCGGAAATGATTGTTGGGACCACTAATGGACAAACCCCATACAAAGAATCTGATCAGATTGATGGGACCAATCCAAAAAACAGATGGATTTTACTAACCTGATTGGTTAGGAGATTTTTTCCTTCAGCGTACGTTTCCACTAGAGCAAATCTGCATGCGTTTCCTGCATGCAGATTCGCATAGACAATACAAGTGGATGGGACTGTTGCGGGATACTGTGTAGTTTGTCGTGGAGAAAAAATCTGCACGGCTGAACCATCAGAATTCGCACGCCGCACACCCGCACGCGATTCATCGGTAATGTAACTAAATAGGAAAACCGCAAGCATTTTAGTCTTGCGGTTTTCCCGCCGTTTCCGTGTGCGTTTCCTCTTAAAAACCCATGTCAATGCTTGCCAGCATTGACATGGTTAAAATCGCGTTGTGTAAACCGCGAGTGATTCCGCGTGAAAATCCGCATCGAAATGGCAACGAAACCACAATCACATGCGGATTCGTTGCCGCGATTTTCCCGTCGAAATCGCACAGCAGTAGTGGAAACGTACCCTCAGTAGTCACAAACGATCATTTCTAATCGTTCATAAAAGATCGTTCAGCAAATTGTATTGTTAGTGGCCACCTTTGCACTCTAATCACTCTCATGTCATCCTTAATGACAGGAGACAATGATTAAAGCGGACCTGAACTCAAAACTCTGGTCTAAAAGAAACGCAACAGCATAATAGCCTTTATAGAAAAAACTTTCTTTGTTACAGCTGATAGAAATCCTAACATAAAACTGCACTGTTTCTACTTCCTGCTTTCATGGAAGCAGGCATTGTTAGCATCCTACACTTTCAAATGAGCTTATCTGCCTTTAGTAGTTAGCTGACACAGGGGAGAGGTCAAATTACAACTTGTGATTAGACACAGATAAGGGGGAATTAGGCTAAACTCTCTAAATAATGTACAGTGTGCATTTCTATGTTTTCCTTGTGTCCTGTGTAAGAGTTCAGGTCCACTTTAAGGTGTAATCACAAGCGCTGGAAAGCTCTCCTAGTGGGTCCCAGGCCTTATGAAGCAGGGATTGGACTGTAAGCTTTGGAGGTAAATGTTTGTGAATTGAAGGATTTAATGCGGAAATTAAAGCGGACCTGAACTCAGAACTTCTTCTCTGCTCTAAGAGATAGGCAACAGCATAATAACCTTTAAAGAAAAACATTTTTGTCACAGCTGATACAAATCCTGCAGTAAATCTGCAGTGTATCTACTTCCTGCTTTCATGGAAGTAAACATATTGTTAACATCCTGTGATTTCAAATGGGCTTATCAACCGTGGTAGTCAGCTGACACAGGGGAGAGATCAAATTACAACATGTGATTTAGACACAGATGAGGGTGGAATTAGACAGCCTAAACTCTTTAAATACATACAGGGTGCATTTTTCCCTTCTGTCCTGTGCAAGAGTTCAGGTCCACTTTAAAGGTTGCCTAAACTGAAATGAATCTAGCCAGTTAAACTTACTTTGGGTGTCTCTCAGTCCGCTGTAGTCCTTCAGGTTCCTCATTGTCGTTGTGCTCTCATCCTTTTAGCAGCTGTGCCCCTCTGAAAGTTGGTCCACTGAGTAAGCACAGAACACCTCCAGCCACAGGAGCACGATCGATGGGGCACACTGCCCAGGGCCGTGCATGCAGGTTTTGGATGAGACAGCTGCTGAGTGGATCACAGCGAGGGACCAGCAGGACAACGGGGCTAGAAGAAATTCTAGGTAAGCTACATTGGCCAGATTTGTTTCACTTTAGTTTTCTTTTAGGATACTTTTACACTTGTGTGCTGTAGTAGTGGTGTGATTTGGAACAATCGCACTGCACCCAAAAAGTTGCACTGCGCGTTATAGCCATGGTGCAACCGATGATAAAATAACACAGCTCTTCAATGAGTCACAGCGTAACACACGGCAGCTTGTGCGTTACTTATGCGGTGCCCGGAACACTTTCAGCGCATTTAGTCACACCGCAGGCAGTGTGTTATGCTTTATTGACTTAAATGGCCACTGGGGCGATCTGTGGTTAGGGAGAGTACGGGCACGTAATGTCAGGGCAGCCCTCAGGGGGGACCACTGACACTGCAGTGAGGGGCCCAGGGCTTCTGGGGGCCCTGGGCCCCCCAAAGCACTGGAAGGGCCGCATGTGCTGGCTGCGGGCCTGTGGCTCACTAACCAGCACACCACGTTCCAGCACTGAGAGAAGAGTGACATCAATTATATATATGAAGTGGCCTAAGCTTTGAAACCTGCATTATGGCCTCTTTTTCATGGGCAGTTGAACTGTGTGCTCAGCAAGCAGTTGTCAGGTAGCAGGAAGCAGTTCTGAGAGTTTGAGAGACATTTCACTGCCTATCAACTGCCCATGGAAAAAAAGCCTTAAGCCTGGTACACACTTTCAATTATGATTGACCAATCACTGACCAATTTTACCTCCTCCATGTAGTATGAGGATCAACAGGTATTGAATAAGATGAGCAGATTTTAGTTAAACTCTCGTACTACATGGGGGTGGTAACATTGGTCAACGATTGGCCCATCATAATTGAAAGTGTGTATCAAGCTTTAGTCTGGTACACATTTTCAATTATGATTGACCAATCACTGACCAATTTTACCACCTCCATGTAGTATGAGGGCCTACCGACACAATCTGCTCATAGCATTTAACATCTGATGACCCTCATACTACATGGGAGTGGTGACATTGGTCAGTAATTGGCCAATCATAATCGAAAGTGTGTACCAGCCTGTAGGATTTAACCAAATTATGCAAATTGATCTCAGACAATGTTTTTTTTTTTTAATGTAATTAACGGAACTTTGCACACATTGCACACAACTTTGCACACATAGAAGTTTTTATTTTTTTGTCACAAGTTAGCGGAAATTGATTTTAATTGTTTTTTTTCACAAAGTGTCATTTTCCGCTAACTTGTGACAAAAAAATAAAATCTTCTATGAACTCACCATACTCCTAACGGAATACATTTGGGTGTCTTCTTTCTAGAATGGGGTCATTTGTGGGGTTCCTATACTGCCCTGGCATTTTAGGGGCCCTAAACCGTGAGGAGTAGTCTTGAAACAAAAATGACCTGTGAAATCCTAAAGGTACTCATTGGACTTTGGGCCCCTTAGCGCAGTTAGGCTGCAAAAAAGTGCCAATCATGTGGTATCGCCGTACTCGGGAGATGTAGTATAATGTGTTTTGGGGTGTATTTTTACACATACCCATGCTGGGTGGGAGAAATATCTCTGTAAATGACAATTGTTTGATTTTTTTTTTTACACACAATTGTCCATTTACAGAGAGATTTCTCCCACCCAGCATGGGTATGTGTAAAAATACACCCCAAAACACATTATACTACTTTTCCTGAGTACGGCGGTACCACATGTGTGACACTTTTTTGCAGCCTAGGTGCGCTAAGGGGCCCAACGTCCTATTCACAGGTCATTTTGAGGCATTTGTTTTCTAGACTACTCCTCACGGTTTAGGGCCCCTAAAATGCCAGGGCAGTATAGGAACCCCACAAGTGACCCCATTTTAGAAAGAAGACACCCCAAGGTATTCCGTTAGGTGTATGGCGAGTTCATGGAAGATTTTATTTTTTGTCACAAGTTAGTGAAAAATGACACTTTGTGAAAAAAAAACAAAAATCAATTTCCGCTAACTTTTGACAAAAAATAAAATCTTCTATGAACTCGTCATACACCTAACAGAATACATTGGGGTGTCTTTTTTCTAAAATGGGGTCAGTTTCTGGGGTTCCTATACCGCCCTGGCATTTTACGGGCCCAAAACCGTGAGTAGTCTGGAAACCAAATGTCTCAAAATGACTGTTCAGGGGTATAAGCATCTGCAAATTTTGATGACAGGTGGTCTATGAGGGGGCGAATTTTGTGGAACCGGTCATATGCAGGGTGGCCTTTTAGATGACAGGTTGTATTGGGCCTGATCTGATGGATAGGAGTGCTAGGGGAGTGACAGGAGGTGATTGATGGGTGTCTCAGGGGGTGGTTAGAGGGTAAAATAGATGCAATCAATACACTGGGGAGGTGATCGGAAGGGGGTCTGAGGGGGATCTGAGGGTTTGGCCGAGTGATCAGGAGCCCACACGGGGCAAATTAGGGCCTGATCTGATGGGTAGGTGTGCTAGGGGGTGACAGGAGATGATTGATGGGTGTCTCAAGGTGTGATTAGAGGGGGGAATAGATACAAGCAATGCACTGGCGAGGTGATCAGGGCTGGGGCCTGAGGGCATTCTGAGATTGTGGGCGGGTGATTGAGTGCCCTAGGGGCAGATAGGGGTCTAATCTGATAGGTAGCAGTGGCAGGGGGTGATTGATGGGTAATTAGTGGGTGTTTAGGGTAGAGAACAGATATAAACACTGCCCTTGGGAGGTGATCTGACGTCGGATCTGCAGGCGAACTATTGGTGTGGGTGGGTGATCAGATTGCCCGCAAGGGGCAGGTTAGGGGCTGATTGATGAGTGGCAGTGACAGGGGGTGATTGATGGGTGGCAGTGCCAGGGGGTGATTGATGGGTGGCAGTGACAGGGGGTGATTGACAGGTGATTGACAGGTGATCAGTGGGTTATTACAGGGAAGAACAGATGTAACTAATGCACTGGCGAATTGATAAGGGGGGGTCTGAGGGCAATCTGAGCGTGTAGGCGGGTGATTGGGTGCCCGCAAGGGGCAGATTAGGGTCTGATCTGATGGGTAACAGTGACAGGTGGTGATAGGGGGTGATTGATGGGTAATTAGTGGGTGTTTAGAGGAGACAATAGATGTAAACACTGCGCTTGGGTGGTGATCTGATGTCGGATCTGCGGGCGATCTATTGGTGTGGGTGGGTGATCAGATTACCCGCAAGGGGCAGGTTAGGGGCTGATTGATGGGTGGCAGTGACAGGGGTTGATTGATGGGTGGCAGTGACAGGGGGTGATTGATGGGTGATTGACAGGTGATCAGTGGGTTATTACAGGGAAGAACAGATGTAAATATTGCACTGGCGAATTGATAAGGGGGGGTCTGAGGGCAATCTGAGCGTGTAGGCGGGTGATTGGGTGCCCGCAAGGGGCAGATTAGGGTCTGATCTGATGGGTAACAGTGACAGGTGGTGATAGGGGGTGATTGATGGGTAATTAGTGGGTGTTTAGAGGAGAGAATAGATGTAAACACTGCGTTTGGGTGGTGATCTGATGTCGGATCTGTGGGCGATCTATTGGTGTGGGTGGGTGATCAGATTGCCCGCAAGGGGCAGGTTAGGGGCTGATTGATGGGTGGCAGTGACAGGGGGTGATTGATGGGTGATTGACAGGTGATCAGGGGGGATAGATGCATACAGTACACTGGGGGGGGGGGGGTCTGGGGAGAATCTGAGGGGTGGGGGGGTGATCAGGAGGGGGCAGTGGGCAGGGGGGGAGATAAAAAAAAATAGCGTTGACAGATAGTGACAGGGAGTGATTGATGGGTGATTAGGGGGGTGATTGGGTGCAAACAGGGGTCTGGGAGGTGGGCAGGGGGGGGGGGGGGGTCTGAGGGGTGCTGTGGGCGATCTGGGGCAGGGGGGGGAGAAATCAGTGTGCATGGGTGCAGACTAGGGTGGCTGCAGCCTGCCCTGGTGGTCCCTCGGACACTGGGACCACCAGGGCAGGAGGCAGCCTGTATAATACACTTTGTAAACATTACAAAGTGTATTTTACACTTTGTATACGGCGATCGCGGGGTTAACATCCCGCCGGCGCTTCCGTATAGCCGGCGGGATGTTGCGGCGGGCGAGCGGTGACAGGCGCCGGCGGAGGATCGCGTCACGGATGACGCGATCGCTCCGCCCATGCCCTTACAAGGACTCTGTGGGTGAGCCGGTCCTTAAGGGCTCCACTTCCCGGCCGCCCCTGTGCGTTAGGAGGTCGGGAAGTGGTTAAGTTACAAAGCTCTCCACAATCTCTCTCCTTTTTACATCTCCTCACTAGTTTCCAGATACCAACCCAACCACAATCTCAGATCTGCACATGACCCTCTTTTTTTCTCCTCTAGAATCACCTCCTTGCATTCACATATACAAGATTTTTCACATGCTTCACCCCTCCTCTGGAATCCCCTGCCACAACACATCTGTCATTCTCCAACCTGTGATATCTTTAAACGTGCCCTCAAAACTCACTTTTTTCATCAAGTATACACTCTACCTTAGGCCAGTTCTCTTTTGACCTCTGGACAAAATGTACTCCTACTAGATAACCTAAACACACTTCCACTAGGTATGAATGTTGTATTCCCCAACTCTGTTCTCAAGGCCCGGCAAGAGTGCATGTTTTGTGGAAATCCACAGGTAAGTAATCAGCTCTGCTGAGACACTAATTACTCCACCTGTGCATGTTTGTGGTTTTCTGCAAAACGTGTACTGTTGGTGGGCCTTGAGGACAGGCAGGGGCGCAGCTAAGGTTTTTGTGGCCCCAAGCGGACTGCAGGAAGTGGTCTTATGGGCGTGGCTATTCCGCAGAAAGTGGGCATGGCCATGGCATGTGGGTGGAGTGAAAGGGGGGACGGGGGTTGTTTGAGGCGCACGTAGTGTGCTGCACCGAAAAATGGGCATGGCCATGACATTGTATGGGCGGAGCGTAACTGTAACCCCACATCAGCAAATATAGCCAACTATGACCATTAAATAATAAATGCAGCAACAGTTACCCCAGACACCAGAAAATAAGCGCAATGTAGGCAACATTTCACCAGAAAAAAAACGCAATTTGGGCAACATTTCAGCAGAAAAAAAACAAATGCAATTTGGGCAACATTTCAGCAGAAAATAAATGCAATTTGGGCCACATTTTAGCAGAAAAGAAACGCAATTTGGGCCATAGTTTAGCAGAAAACAAACGCAATGTGGGCAAAATTTTAGCAGAAAACAAGCGCAATTTGGGCCACATTTTAGCAGAAAGCAAACACAATTTGGGCGACATTTTAGCAGAAAGCAAACGCAATTTGGGCCACATTTTAGCAGAAAGCAAACGCAATTTGGGCCACATTTTAGCAGAAAACAAAAGCAATTTGGGCCACATTTTAGCAGAAAACAAACGCAATTTGGCCCACATTTCACCTGCAAAAAAGAATTTACTCACTTGACAGAAGTCCCCTCACCCGGCCGGCCTCTGGGGTGCAGCTCCCCAGACGATCCTCCTTCCTGCATATCTCCCGCGCTGAATTGCATAGCAGGGCTACGGGAAGATGGCGCCCAAAGCCCTGTACTGGAGACACAAATAGTCTCCAGTACAGGGCTTCGGACGCCATCCTCCCGTAGCCCTGCTCTGCCTGCTGGAAGACTATGCAGGCAGGCTGGAGCGGGGCTGCGGCGCGGACAACAGTGTGACGTCACAATGACGTCATGGAGCCTATGAGGCCCCAAGTGGCTGCTTGGTCTGCTTGGTGCCTGGCGGCACCCTGGGAACAGGATTGGGGAGCTCTGTTGTATAATACCCAATAGGCCTGTACGATTTTAGGAAGAATTTAAATCAAGAGATTTCTGTATGAAATCACAATTTCAATTCACGATATCCTTCAAATAAAGCTCTGTTTTCCCTCTGTGCCTGTTTGTTCCCCCTCTGGGTTTCTCTGTCCCCCTGTCTCTATTTGTGCACCCTCTGTCTCTTTTTGTGCCTCCTTTGTCTTTATCTGTGTCCCTTTTGTGTCTCTCTGTACGCCTGTCTCTCTTTGGGCACCCTCTGTGTCTCTCTCTGTGCCCCCTCTGTGTCTCTGCTTTGTGCCTGCTCTGTTTCTCTCTGTGTCTGCTCTGTGCCCTCTCTGTGTCTCTCTAAGTGCCCGCTCTGTGTCTCCTCTGTACCTCTCTATGTGCCCCCTCTATGTCTCTCTGTACCCGCTCTGTGTCTCTCTATGTGCCCCCTCTGTCCCCCAAACGGCGGCAGTGCTGGACATACCATCCAGCATTGCCCGTCTATCCACTTTGCCTCCTGCATGCCCGGCATACCAGAAAGTATGTCGTGCACAAGATCCAGCAGATGGCGAGAGGACAGACAGCGTTTGACTCGTGTCAGAAGGTATGTTCAACGTTGCCGATACTGCGGGATGCACACACCGGGGCTTGTGGGAAGTTTGACGCCACTTCTTCGAACTTCCCCATGCGGTAATGACGTCATAGCATAAATCGCCGCTTTGACGGTTATGAAATTGTGATCTTGGTGATAGTGATTTTGGTTTACACTCGATTTATCGTTCAGGCCAACTGTACAATCTTTATTAACTCCAAAATCAACAAGTAAAATAAAAATATTTGACAACAAAGCACCAGCAATGAATCCACGTGATTGTAATAAATAGAATCAATTCTGGTCACATATCAGGGGTAGGGGTGTCATAAATTCTGTGAAAAATACATAGCACCACAATCCATGTGGCAAAAACCAATAAGGTGCAGAAAAACAGGTGATGGCTATGAAGCAATGACAATACACGCCTTTAATATACATAAATAAAATATATCGCTAACTATCTATTTTACGTGTAGGTAATGATATCTCATATTCCCGATGCCGATTCTCTGCACCAGGCGGACGTCGACGTCGCTATGTATTTACACATTCAAAACAACATAAATCACTTAGCACACAATAAGGTTACTCTACCACGGCCACAAGGGGGTGCTGCGGACACAAGTAATGACGTCCTCTTGGCTGACAAACGGGCTGCTGCTGGCTCCTCGATGCTGCGTGTGATGCTTTAATCGTCCCCGTCTTCTGCCCACAAATGTCACCTGAGTAGAGACCAGACCAGAAACACGTTCATCACCTTCGCCCGCCTGTCGCTCGTGTGTCCGCGGAGGATGTGTTTCCGGCCGGGTAGCTGCCATGCTGTGGATGCCTCGAGCTGGTGACATATGGACACGTGCAGCCAGGGGCGTAGCTAGAAATGACTGGGCCCCATAGCAAAATATTTTTATGCCCCCCCCCCCCCCCCGACCTTCCAACCCCATGGACCTCGGACCTCCCACACAAACATTCCTCCAGGACCCTCCACCCCAACATTCCCACACCCCTCTAAGTACAGTATAAGTAGCCAGGTCTATAGATGTCCCCAGAATAGGTGGCCAGGGGGAGAGATGTCCCCAGAACAGGTAGCCAGGGGTAGAGATGTCCCCAGAGCAGGTAGCCAGGGGTATATGTGTCCAGTATATGTAGGCAGGGGTACAGGGCCGGTTCTAGACTGGCACATATGAGGGGGCAGTCAGAAATGGGTAGGGGCAACATGTAGTTATACTAGCTAGTGTAGTTACATTAAAAAAAAATGACGTAAATGCACATAATGACAGACAGCTTTTCACCAGTAAATGCTCATAATAAGAGACAGCTTTTCACCAGTAAATGCACATAATAAGAGACAGCTTTTCGCCAGTAAATGCACATAATAAGAGACAGCTTTTTGCCAGTAAATGCACATAATAAGAGACAGCTTTTCACCAGTAAATGCACATAATAAGAGACAGCTTTTCACCAGTAAATGCACATAATAAGAGACAGCTTTTCACCAGTAAATGCACATAATAAGAGACAGCTATTCACCAGTAAATGCACATAATAAGAGACAGCTATTCACCAGTAAATGCACATAATAAGAGACAGCTTTTCACAAGTAAATGCACATAATGACAAACAGCCAGTGTCCCCAGTATATGTAGCCAGAGGTATATGTGCCCAGTATATGTAGGCAGGGTTATATGTGCCCAGTATATGTAGTCAGGGGTATATGTGCCCAGTATATGTAGTCAGGGGTATATGTGCCCAGTATATGTAGTCGGGTATATGTGCCCAGTATATGTAGTCAGGGGTATATGTGCCCAGTATATGTAGTCAGGGGTATATGTGCCCAGTATATGTAGTCAGGGGTGTATGTGCCCAGTATATGTAGCCAGGGGTATATGTGCCCAGTATATGTAGCCAGGGGTATATGTGCCCAGTATATGTGCCCAGTATATGTAGCCAGGGGTATATGTGCCCAGTATATGTAGCCAGGGGTATATGTCCCCAGTATATGTAGCCAGGGGTATATGTCCCCAGTATATGTAGCCAGGGGTATATGTCCCCAGTATATGTAGCCACTGGTATATGTCCCCAGTATATGTAGCCACTGGTATATGTCCCCAGTATATGTAGCCAGGGGTATATGTCCCCAGTATATGTAGCCAGGGGTATATGTAGCCAGGGGTATATGTCCCCAGTATATGTAGCCAGGGGTATATGTCCCCAGTATATGTAGCCAGGGGTATATGTCCCCAGTATATGTAGCCAGGGGTATATGTCCCCAGTATATGTAGCGAGGGGTATATGCCCCCAGTATATGTAGCGAGGGGTATATGTCCCCAGTATATGTAGCCAGGGGTATATGTCCCCAGTATATGTAGCGAGGGGTATATGTCCCCAGTATATGTAGCCAGGGGTATATGTCCCCAGTATATGTAGCCAGGGGTATATGTCCCCAGTATATGTAGCGAGGGGTATATGTACCCAATATATGTAGCCAGGGGTATATGTCCCCAGTATATGTAGCGAGGGGTATATGTCCCCAGTATATGTAGGCAGGGGTATATGTCCCCAGTATATGTAGCCAGGGCTATATGTCCCCAGTATATGTAGCGAGGGGTATATGTCCCAGTATATGTAGCGAGGGGTATATGTCCCCAGTATATGTAGCGAGGGGTATATGTCCCCAGTATATGTAGGCAGGGGTATATGTCCCCAGTATATGTAGTCAGGGTTATATGTCCCCAGTATATGTAGCCAGGGGTATATGTCCCCAGTATATGTAGCCAGGGGTATATGTCCCCAGTATATGTAGTCAGGGTTATATGTGCCCAGTAGATGAAGCCAGCAAGTCCCCCGGGCCGGGCAGCTCCCATTTCCACCCACCTCCGTCCACTGCTGCAGGCAGCTCTGCTCAGTCACGCCTTGCGCGTGGGGTCGGTGCTCCGCTCCTCGCAGCCTCGTCACAGGCTCGCAGCTCTCCTGGTCGCAGGCTCGCAGCTCGAGTCCTCCTCCTTCCTTCTACCTCCCTGGCTGGCCGGAACTATAAAGTAAGTGTCGGTCCGGCCGCCAGGGAGGATCAATGCGCCGCCACATAGTCCTCCTCCTCACTAGCCACCTTATCAGAGGAGGGGGGCCGGGGGAGCGTGGTGCTATTGTAAAATTAGTCGGGGGGCCCGGGGGGAGGGGGAGGCGGATGGGCGGACGGCATGATAATTAAGAAAAATTTTAAAAAAAGTCCCCTGACTCGCACGGGCCCCCTGTGGCGTAGGGGCCCCGTAGCAACGCTATGGTGGCTATAGTGAATGCTACGCCAGCCCGATGTGCTGCTCATTGTGGCTCTCACTATTCATGTCAGTTCTCCTATAACTATGCTGCTGAGCTGACAGTCTAGGATTGTTATATTACTGTATGTAAACACGTATATAGGGCTTGGATTCTCTTGATGCACTTGTTTTATACTGACCGACCACGGCGCTCATAATAAAGTTATTTATAATAGACTGGCACGGCGGGGTAACCTCTTTTTGGACAGTGCAGTGTATCCTGAGAACAACAGTTGTGCATTATATATTAGGGAATTAATTTTATGATTTCTATGCCAGGCATCAATATATATTCTCCCATCTGGTTAAATCTAGAGATCCTGTAGCCACACCTTGATTTGTATTGTACTGTAGGTTTTTGAAATAAAGTAAAGTTTTGCTCAAGATACATCATAGACAGTATATAATTACTGAATCTCTTGTTCATTAAGTAGGGATATTGTCCCTGCGTACACTGCCTCAGTGTCTCTGGGTTTGTGCTTCTGCGCATGTGTGCAGCACTGACCGTTGGGACAGGAGGACGGGACCAGTCAGCGGGCGGGTGTGTGCACGGGCGGACTGCTGCGCGAATGCTCATGCGGCGGTTGCAAGCGCATGCGACGGTAATACACTGGAGCCCGTTTTTAAACGGGCTAAGGTGGCTAGTATATTATAGAACACGTTTATTGGATATGATTTATTTGCTCGTTTTTTCCCTTTAATTTCTTAGCTTAATTTGCGTGAAAACACACTTTTTAAATAAAGAAAATGTAAAGAGGTTCTGTGGGGGTGTGCTGAGGGTAAAAACAGACACTTACCTGGGGCTTCTATCAGCCCCCTGTAGCAGTAATGTCCCCCGCTGTCCTCCGATCTGCCGTTCCCTACCGCCGGCACCGGGCAATTGTTCGTCTAACACAGACGAACAATGCGTGCTCCCGTTTGCGTCATCGGAAGCTTACTGCGCAGTACGAAGGTTTCTTGTACTGCTCCTGCACAGTACGCTTCTGATGACGCGAGTGGAAGCTACAGGTGCATAGATGCGCAGCCACAGTTGGAAAGCATGCCGCGCTAGACCGGAGAACAGCGGATCTGAGGAGGGTGGCGTGGGACATGACTGCTACAGGGGGCTGATAGAAGTCCTAGGTAAGTGTCTGTTTTTACCCTCAGCACCCACACACAGAACCCCTTTAAATTGTGTCGCATTGTAGTGATTGTGATTTCTATTGGATGGGAGGGGGAGGGGGCATTTTACTGTCATTAGCATCTTAAGGTGGCCACTAGCGTTACAATTTGCAGAACAATCGTTTACAAACGATTCTTTGTATGAATGATCGGAAATGATTGTTTGGAACCACTAATGGACAAACCCCATACAAAGAATCTGATCAGATTGATGGGACCAATCCAAAAAACAGATCGATTTTACTAATCTGATTGGTTAGGAGATTTTTTCCTTCAGCGTACGTTTCCACCAGAGCAAATCTGCATGCGTTTCCTGCATGCAGATTCGCATAGACAATACAAGTGGATGGGACTGTTGCGGGATACTGTGTAGTTTGTCGTGCAGGAAAAATCTGCACGGCAGAACCATCAGAATTCGCACGCCGCACACCCGCACGCGATTTATCGGTAATGTAACTAAATAGGAAAACCGCAAGCATTTTAGTCTTGCGGTTTTCCCGGCGTTTCCGTGTGCTTTTCCTCTTAAAAACCCATGTCAATGCTTGCCAGCATTGACATGGTTAAAATCGCGTTGTGTAAACCGCCAGTGATTCCGCGTGAAAATCCGCATCGAAATGGCAACGAAACCACGATCGCATGCGTATTTGTTGCCGCGATTTTCCCGTCGAAATCGCACAGCAGTAGTGGAAACGTACCCTCAGTAGTCACAAACGATCATTTCTAATCGTTCATAAAAGATCGTTCAGCAAATTGTATTGTTAGTGGCCACCTTTGCACTCTAATCACTCTCATGTCATCCTTAATGACAGGAGACAATGATTAAAGCGGACCTGAACTCAAAACTTTTTCTCTGGTCTAAAAGAAACGCAACAGCATAATAGCCTTTATAGAAAAAACTTTCTTTGTTACAGCTGATAGAAATCCTAACATAAAACTGCACTGTTTCTACTTCCTGCTTTCATGGAAGCAGGCATTGTTAGCATCCTTCAGTCAAAAATAGCAGCGCCAGCAGAGTCCGCCTGTAACCTCCGCAGAGCTTAAATATAAGCAGAAACAGACGGGAGCCCTCATAGCGAGTAACGCCTTAAACGCAACACCCTTGTGCTCAAAAAGGTAACTGAAGTGATCAGGGCTGTTACCGATAGGATAGGAGGAATACACACTCCCCCCCGTTTTACCCCGCTCACCAGATCACTGCTTGGTAGGTAGCGTATCAAATCCCAGCATCAAAGACAGCTTCTATAAAGTATAGGGAAAGCAACCTTGCATAGTGTAAAACAGTTTAATAAGGCGCCCACGGCCCCCTTTAAAATCCACGTACATAAAAAACTCATTCAACAAAGCATATCATAGTTACACATCCAGGTACAGCTCCGGTCGCCTCCTGCGCGTCCCCGGCCGGTGTCCTGTGTACAGCATGCGTGTGTCTCCTAAGCTCCGCCCTACGCGTTTCGTCACGACTTGTGACTCATCAGTGCCCCTTATGGGTCACAAGTCGTGACGAAACGCGTAGGGCGGAGCTTAGGAGAAAAATATGGAGGCTGCCATATTTATTTACTTTTAAACAATACCAGTTTCCTGGCAGCCCTGCTAATCTGTTTGGCTGCAGTAGCATTTGAATCACACCAGAAACATTCATGCAGCTAATCTTATCAAATCTGACAATAATGTCCAGAACACCTGATCTGCTGCATGCTTCTTCAGGGTCTGTGGCTAATATTAGAAGCAGAGGTTCCGCAGGCTAGCCAGGCAACTGATATTGCTTAAAAGGAAATAAATATGGCAGCTTCCGTATGCCTCTCGCTTCAGCTGTCCTTCACACTTGTAATGAATGATTGTGACTATACAACAATCATTCACTGTTATACTGGTGCATGAGCGGCAGTGACGGGGGAGCACACATGCGCGCGTGGAATGCCGCGTGTATGCGCACAAGCGTGCAGTGGTATCAAGTGCAGGATGTGAGTCTGGCGTCCTGGAATCTTTAGGAGCGCAGATTACCATGTGAATCACGTCCAAGAATCTTAAATGGTACAATAGCCCCTTTTCTCCTAAGAAATACACTTTCATCTTGTGTTTACAATAACTTCTCAGCACTCTGCAACTGAAAGTACCAAAAAGTAGGTGAAAAAGTAGTGTCAACATTGTTCTGAGTATTTTCTTGCTTGCTGGTGAGTTAAAAGGCATTTTATGATATGATGTGAAAATATAACTTAGGAGAAAACCTAGGAGAAAAAATAAATAGTAAATTGGATCAGGCCCAATGTGCGTTTAGGCAGCTTAGCAGAAGTAGAGCATTGGGCCATATACCCATAGAGCAGCAGTATCAGAAGGGCTCCAGTGCATTGTAAGTAGTGTTGTCTGGATCATGAACGATTCGGATCTTTGATCCGAATCTATTTTGTGAGTCGAATCATCTGAATCATCAAAATGAGTGATTCGGATCGCGAAGGGGGGCGGGGCCAGGAGCGACACGCCCCCCTCTCAGCGGGCAGCGGGGTCCTGGAAGCAGAGCAGAGATGGATCGCTCTGTTGAAGGGGAGGCAGCCTTGCACAGCCAGAGGTAGATGAGAGAGAGGGGACATGGGTGCCACTGCCAGATATGTGTAGAGCACACATACTGGCTGAAATGTGCTGCTCATTATAGGCTGTCTGGTTCAGTTGTGCATAGTGAACACATTGGAAACTTTTGGCACAGCTCAGTAACGTTACAGGCAGCATGCTGGGCTAGGACAGGGCAGGCACTGTTATTGCTGTGCAATATGATCCTCCTGCACTGCTCTAAACAGCTGCACTTTACTTCTGGGAATGCTTTGGGGAATGGGAGTTGGGAGTATACAGATGAACATATAGGTGAAATATATGTAAAGCATATGATTGCAGCATGTGGGTATTGTGTGCAAACAAACATTTCTGCTCTCTGCTCGTCCCTCCTCCCTTCTCTGTCCACTCCCTGCCCTCTGTCCATCTTCTCCCCTTCCCTGTGTGTCCACCCCCCTCCATTTCTCCTGTCCTGCTAGTCATTTCACCCCCAAATGCT
Organism: Hyperolius riggenbachi; assembly: GCF_040937935.1. Taxonomy (NCBI): domain Eukaryota; kingdom Metazoa; phylum Chordata; class Amphibia; order Anura; family Hyperoliidae; genus Hyperolius; species Hyperolius riggenbachi. Next base: position 195,469,163 of record NC_090654.1, read on the forward strand.
TCCCTTGTAAAATGATCCGAGATTCGGATCAAAGATCTTTTCTGAGCGCTTTGTGATTTTAAAAGCTCCTGCTAATGTTATCCTATGTGAGTGTGCACAGCGGAGCAATGGGCATTGCATTAGCAAGAGCTTTCAAAAGCGCATTGGAAAAAGAAGGTCATTCTGTCATCTAAAACATATCTATTTTATTAAATCCATACAGTATCATAACAGTGCATATCATATACAATTCTTTAAAAAAAACAAATAGGTGTTCATAGTGGGTTCCATACAAATATTGTAAATGCGTATATGGCCTATACTGATACAAATAAACCCCTCAAATTATTAGGAGGTATTTTTAAAGCTTTAGCTCCTGGGTCACACAGAACATGACCACTTCGCAGTGGCTCTAAATCACTCCAACATGGGTGCAATGTCACAGCCCTGGTAAAATTGGTCTTAAAGGATACCAGATGTGAAACAAGCTAGAGAAAAGGGGGGGGGCATATACTGTCACATGTGCTGATGCCTATCGCTTCCCCTGTTCTCCTTTCTTCCCCCGCATTCAACCTAAATGCCAATCTGGCAGCCTCTTCGTGGTCGCCGGCACTACTGCGCAGGCGCTGACTGGGCATCATGCCTCCTACAGCACGCAACCATGGTCAGGAGCACACTGCGCATGGGGGGTATCAGATGCCTGACAGCTGTTTCGCTGGTTTAAACCAGCTTCTTCAGAGGCAGATTGTAGGTACAATCTGCCTCTGAAGAAGCTGGTTTAAACCAGCGAAACAGCTGTCAGGCATCTGATACCTCCACTGCTATGTACCTGCTATTTCTCCCACCGGAATAAAGGGATTTTAAAAAAGCGGGGCCTCCTCCTTTGCTTTCTACTACATATAATTGAAAGTGTGTATCAAGCTTTAGTCTGGTACACATTTTCAATTATTATTGACCAATCACTGACCAATTTTACCACCTCCATGTAGTATGAGGGCCTACCCACACAATCTGCTCATAGCATTCAATGTCTGATGACCCTCATACTACATGGGAGTGGTGACATTGGTCAGTAATTGGCCAATCATAATCGAAAGTGTGTACCAGCCTGTAGGCTTTAACCAAATTATGCAAATTGATCTCAGACAATGTTTTTTTTTTAAATGTAATTAACGGAACTTTGCACACATTGCAAAGAAGGGTTTTTTTTTTGGCACCTTGTCAAAGAATTGAAAAAAACATGATACAAAGTAGAATTCTTCTTCAAGCTTACTTTTATATTGCAGAATCTGTCTGTTCATTGTGACTCCCTTCTAGCATTTTGAGACCTTGCCTGCAAGGCTGATGGCTTGATTGAGGTCTGATGGGTTACTTGGGACAGTAAAAGGTTATCACTGCTTCTGCAGTTTGCTTACATTACAGCTCAAGGCCGGACACTCAGGCAGCCTTGTAGATGTCTTTGTAGAGCTCACAGAGAGTACAATGGATTAATATCTCTTGGAAGGAGGTACATAACTGCAAACAAAAAATAGGAATGGAAGGACTTTGCAAACAAAAGCAGTGGCCATGTTCTGCTCACAAATGAGGTTCAAAGCTAAGCTATATCATAAGTGGCTTCCACCACAAATTAGTGTGGTAGGGAAAAACATTATGAGCCATTTTAAGAGACTTGAGCTATAAGAAAAAAAATGTTATAAAGAATGAAAAGGGAACCTGTCTGAAAAAGTATAAAGAAAAACTGCCCACATGTGATGACCTATGTGGGTATGATTCACAAAGCTTTTTCACCTGTTTTCACCTTATCTATGTTACATTTTTAAGCTCCGAAAGAGCAAAAATATAATATAATTAAAGAGACTCTTTAACTTTAAAAAAAACCCTCTGGGGAATACCTACCTCAGGAGGGGGAAGCCTCAGGGTCTCAATGAGGTTTCCCCGACCACTGAAGACAGCAGGAATTCAGGCTGGCTTCCCCGAAACCCCCCACCCCCACAATCTAAGATTTATTTACATCTCCGGGATCCAGCGCAGTCCCAGTAGCGACTCTTCCTTCAGGTGAGGCGGAAATAGCCAAACCCCATCGGATCCGCTCTACTACGCAGACGCAAAAGACTCGCGCCTGCACAGTAGAGCGGATCCGATCTGGTTCGGCTATTTTCGCCTTAACCCAAACAGAAAGCCGCTAGTGCACCTGCGCAGGATCGCGGTAGGTAAATATTTACCTCTGGCCAAGTTGTACTCCAACTAGATAACCTAAACACACTGCTACTTGGTATGAATGTTGTATAGTACCCCACCTCTTGTCCCCCCTCCCCCCATTTCCTTATATTGTAATCTCGCAAGGGCCGGGCTCTCTCACTCTTTTCTGTCTTGAAATTTGGTACACATTTATTTATATTAATTTTGACACTGTCATTACCAATTCTGTGTTTTGTACCAACTCTGTATTTCGTATATGCCTGTATACCGTTGTCTGTATTATTTTATACCCCATGATTGTTTCTTACTTTGTGCAACGCTATGGAATATGTTGGCGCTAAACGATTCAATGATAATAATAATAATAATCTATCTAAAATAATAATTCTGATGACTACAGCTTCCAGAGGTGCACCACAGCACAAAGACAGCTCCGGAGTAATCCTGGTGAAATGACAACATGGCATTGACTCTTCTAAGAGCGGTGCTCAAACTGCAGTGGTGCACCTGTTGGACCCCTGGAAGAGGTGATGTCCTCCACCCAGCTCCTCAATCACAGAGGGGTCTACAGAGGAGGTGGGCAGTCGAGGTAGCCTAACAGACGGTCACCTCTCCTCGCTGTAGGCCATCAGAGCAAAGTGGATGACTCCATATTTTTACTGCAGCAGGAAGCTCACACAGCTTTATTTGATTTCATTCAAAGTAAATATATAAAAAACAATGACCAGTGCACCATGTATAGATGCAATCAAATATATTGTGATCAGCTTTCGTCAGCAAATTGTGAGAACAGAGAAGCGTACAGCATCAGGCTAATCAATATACAAAGCAATCGATATCATATAATAAAGCAACATAACGTACAGCTATATACAATGGTCTCATACAGTGGTGTATACAAAATTAGATCACTCATAGATGTGGCTCATGAACATATATCTTCAAAGAGCAGCAGGATAATACGGTAGTCCTTATATTACTACACAAGGAGCCAATGTGAACAAAGCATAAATGTCCAATCATGAACCAGGCAGAGTGATCAGTCAATAATGCAATCCAAGCACCCTGACAGCACTGTTTTAGATTACTACGTTTTTCAAAGGGTAAAGGATTTTCCTCTTTGGCTGCTGATTGGATTGCATTATTGACTGATCATTCTGCTTTGTTCATGATTGGACATTTGTGCTTTGTTCGCACTTGCTCCTTGTGTACTAATATAAGGACTTTTATCCAGCTTCTCTTTGAAGATATATGTTCATGAGCCAAATCTATGAGTGATCTAATTTTATATACAGCACTGTATGAGACCATTGCATATAGCTGTACATTATGTTGCTTTAATATATGATATTGATTGCTTTGTATATTGATCAGCCTGTATATTGATTTGTACTTTTACTAGATAACCTAAACACACTGCTACTAGGTATGAATGTTGTATATACTACCCCACCTCTTGTCCCCCTTCCCCCCATTTCCTTATATTGTAAGCTTGCAATGGTCGTGCTCTCTCACCCTTTTCTGTCTTGAAATTTGGTACACATTTATTAATATTAATTTTGACACTGTCATTACCAATTCTGTGTTTTGTACCAACTCTGTATTTCGTATATGCCTGTATACCGTTGTCTATATTATTTTTTGCCCCATGATTGTTTCTTACTTTGTGCAACGTTATGGAATATGTTGGCGCTAAATTATTAAATGATAATAATAATAATTATCTATCTAAAATAATAATTCTGATGGCTACAGCTTCCAGAGGTGCACCACAGCACAAAGACAGCTCCGGCGTAATCCTGGTGAAATCACAACATGGCATTGACTCTTCTAAGAGCGGTGCTCAAACTGCAGTGGTGCACCTGTGGGACCCCTGGAAGAGGTGATGTCCTCCACCCAGCTCCTCAATCACAGAGGGGTCTACAGAGGAGGTGGGCAGTCGAGGTAGCCTAACAGACGGTCACCTCTCCTCGCTGTAGGCCATCAGAGCAAAGTGGATGACTCCACATTTTTACTGCGGCAGGAAGCTCACACAGCTTTATTTGATTTCATTCAAACTAAATATAAAAATGACCAGTGCACCATGTATAGATACAATCAATAATATTGTGATTAGCTTTCGTCAGCAAATTGTGAGAACAGAGAAGCGTACAGCATCAGGCTAATCTATATACAAAGCAATCGATATCAAATAATAAAGCAACATAATGTACAGCTGTATACAATGGTCTCATACAGTGGTGTGTACAACATTAGATCAATCATAGATGTGGCTCATGAACATATATCTTCAAAGAGCAGCAGGATAATACGGTAGTCCTTATATTAGCACACAAGGAGCCAGTGAGAACAAAGCATAAATGTCCAATCATGAACCAGGCAGAGTGATCAGTCAATAATGCAATCCAAGCACCCTGACAGCACTGTTTCGGATTACTACCTTTTTCAAAGGGTAAAGGATTCTCCTTTGGCTGCTGATTGGATTGCATTATTGACTGATCATTCTGCTTTGTTCCTGATTGGACATTTATGCTTTGTGCTTTGTTCGCACTGGCTCCTTGTGTACTAATATAAGGACTATTATCCAGCTGCTCTTTGAAGATATATGTTCATGAGCCAAATCTATGAGTGATCTAATTTTATATACAGCACTGTATGAGACCATTGCATATAGCTGTACATTATGTTGCTTTAATATATGATATTGATTGCTTTGTATATTGATCAGCCTGTATATTGATTTGTACTCCTACTAGATAACCTAAACACACTGCTACTAGGTATGAATGTTGTATATACTACCCCACCTCTTGTCCACCCTCCCCCCATTTCCTTATATTGTAAGCTCGCAATGGTCGTGCTCTCTCACCCTTTTCTGTCTTCAAATTTGGTACACATTTATTAATATTAATTTTGACACTGTCATTGCCAATTCTGTGTTTTGTACCAACTCTGTATTTCGTATATGCCTGTATACCGTTGTCTATATTATTTTTTGCCCCATGATTGTTTCTTACTTTGTGCAACGTTATGGAATATGTTGGCGCTAAATTATTAAATGATAATAATAATAATTATCTATCTAAAATAATAATTCTGATGGCTACAGCTTCCAGAGGTGCACCACAGCACAAAGACAGCTCCGGAGTAATCTTGGTGAAATCACAACATGGCATTGACTCTTCTAAGAGCGGTGCTCAAACTGCAGTGGTGCACTTGTGGGACCCCTGGAAGAGGTGATGTCCTCCACCCATCTCCTCAATCACAGAGGGGTCTACAGAGGAGGTGGGCAGTCGAGGTAGCCTAACAGACGGTCACCTCTCCTCGCTGTAGGCCATCAGAGCAAAGTGGATGACTCCATATTTTTACTGCAGCAGGAAGCTCACACAGCTTTATTTGATTTCATTCAAACTAAATATATAAATGACCAGTGCACCATGTATAGATACAATCAATAATATTGTGATTAGCTTTCGTCAGCAAATTGTGAGAACAGAGAAGCGTACAGCATCAGGCTAATCTATATACAAAGCAATCGCTATCATATAATAAAGCAACATAATGTACAGCTTTATACAATGGTCTCATACAGTGGTGTATACAACATTAGATCAATCATAGATGTGGATCATGAACATATATCTTCAAAGAGCAGCAGGATAATACGGTAGTCCTTATATTAGCACACAAGGAGCCAGTGTGAACAAAGCATAAATGTCCAATCATGAACCAGGCAGAGTGATCAGTCAATAATGCAATCCAAGTACCCTGACAGCACTGTTTCGGATTACTACCTTTTTCAAAGGGTAAAGGATTCTCCTCTGGCTGCTGATTGGATTGCATTATTGACTGATCATTCTGCTTTGTTCATGATTGGACATTTATGCTTTGTGCTTTGTTCGCACTGGCTCCTTGTGTACTAATATAAGGACTACCGTATTATCCAGCTGCTCTTTGAAGATATATGTTCATGAGCCAAATCTATGAATGATCTAATTTTGTATACACCACTGTATGAGACCATTGCATATAGCTGTACATTATGTTGCTTTAATATATGATATTGATTGCTTTGTATATTGAATAGCCTGATGCTGTATGCTTCTCTGTTCTCACAATTTGCTGACGAAAGCTGATCACATTTTTTGCATCTATACACGGTGTGCTGGTCATTATTTTTTATATATTTCTGGCATACTAGGACCCTTGATGGTCCGGTTTACTAGATCAAGCACCCATTTTTGCTATTGTTCCTGTTGTTATTCCAGGTGTGCAGACTTTTTTTCTGATGGATTGCTATTCATTCAAACTAAACACATACATTCATTTAGCTTACTTTAAGTTACAAAGCTCTCCACAATCTCACTCCTTTTTACATCTCCTCACTAGTTTCCAGATACCAACCCAACCACAATCTCAGATCTGCACATGACCCTCTTCTTTTCTCCTCTAGAATCACCTCCTTGCATTCACATATACAAGATTTTTCACATGCTTTACCCCTCCTCTGGAATCCCCTGCCACAACACATCTGTCACTCTCCAACCTGTGATATCTTTAAACGTGCCCTCAAAACTCACTTTTTTCATCAAGTATACACTCTACCTTAGGCCAGTTCTCTTTTGACCTCTGGACAAAATGTAATCCTACTAGATAACCTAAACACACTTCCACTAGGTATGAATGTTGTATTCCCCAAATCTGTTCTCAAGGCCCAGCAACAGTGCATGTTTTGTGGAAATCCACAGGTAAGTAATCAGCTCTGCTGAGCCACTAATTACTCCACCTGTGCATGTTTGTGGTTTTCTGCAAAACATGTACTGTTGGTGGGCCTTGAGGACAGGCAGGGGTGCAGCTAAGGTTTTTGTGGCCCCAAGCGGACTGCAGGAAGTGGCCTTATGGGCGTGGCTATTCCGCAGAAAGTGGGCATGGCCATGGCATGTGGGTGGAGCGAAAGGGGGGGATGGAGGGTGTTTGAGGCGCGCGTAGTGTGCTGCGCCGAAAAATGGGCATGGCCATGACGTATGGGCGGAGCGTAACTGTAACCCCACATCAGCAAATATAGCCAACTATGACCATTAAATAATAAATGCAGCAACAGTTACCCCAGACACCAGAAAATAAGCGCAATGTGGGCAACATTTCACCAGAAAAAAAACACAATTTGGGCAACATTTCAGCAGAAAACAAACGCAATTTGGGCAACATCTCAGCAGAAAATGCACGCAATTTGGGCCACATTTCAGCAAAAAAAAAACAAATGCAATTTGGGCAACATTTCAGCAGAAAATAAACGCAATTTGGGCCACATTTTAGCAGAAAACAAACGCAATTTGGGCCATATTTTAGCAGAAAACAAACGCAATTTGGGCCACATTTTAGCAGAATGCAAATGCAATTTGGGCCACATTTTAGCAGAAAACAAACGCAATTTGGGCCACATTTCAGCAGAAAACAAACGCAATTTGGGCCACATTTTAGCAGAAAACAAAAGCAATTTGGGCCACATTTCACCTGCAAAAAAGAATTTACTCACCTGACAGAAGTCCCCTCACCCGGCCGGCCTCTGGGGTGCAGCTCCCTAGACGATCCTTCTTCCTGCATATCTCCCGCGCTGAATTGCATAGCAGGGCTACAGGAAGATGGCGCCCGAAGCCCTGTACTGGAGACACAAATAGTCTCCAGTACAGGGCTTCGGACGCAATCCTCCCGTAGCCCTGCTCTGCCTGCTGGAAGACTATGCAGGCAGGCTGGAGCGGGGCTGCGGCGCGGACAACAGTGTGACGTCACAATGACGTCATGGAGCCTATGAGGCCCCAAGTGGCTGCTTGGTCTGCTTGGTGCCTGGTGGCGCCCCTGGGAACAGGATTGGGGAGCTCTGTTGTATAATACCCAATAGGCCTGTACGATTTTAGGAAGAATTTAAATCGAGAGATTTCTGTATGAAATCACAATTTCAATTCACGATATCCTTCAAATAAAGCTGTTTTCCCTCTGTGCCTGTTTGTTCCCCCTCTGGGTTTCTCTGTCCCCCTGTCTCTATTTGTGCACCCTCTGTCTCTCTTTGTGCACCCTCTGTCTCTTTTTGTGCCTCCTTTGTCTTTATCTGTGTCCCCTTTGTGTCTCTCTGTACGCCTGTCTCTCTTTGTGCACCCTCTGTGTCTCTCTCTGTGCCCCTTCTGTGTCTCTCTTTGTGCCTGCTCTGTTTCTCTCTGTGTCTGCTCTGTGCCCTCTCTGTGTCTCTCTAAGTGCCCGCTCTGTGTCTCCTCTCTACCTCTCTATGTGCCCCCTCTATGTCTCTCTGTACCCGCTCTGTGTCTCTCTATGTGCCCCCTCTGTCCCCCAAACGGCGGCAGTGCTGGACATACCATCCAGCACGCATCCAGCATTGCCCATCTATCCACTTTGCCTCCTTCATGCCCGGCATACCAGAAAGTATGCCGTGCACAAGATCCAGCAGATGGCGAGAGGACAGACAGGATAGCGTTTGACTTGTGTCAGAAGGTATGTTCAACACTGCCGATACTGCGGGACGCACACACCGGGGCTTGTGGGAAGTTTGACGCCACTTCTTCGAACTTCCCCATGCGGTAATGACGTCATAGCATAAATCGCCGCTTTGACGGTTATGAAATTGTGATCTTGGTGATAGTGATTTTGGTTTACATTCGATTTATCGTTCAGGCCAACTGTACAATCTTTATTAACTCCAAAATCAACAAGTAAAATAAAAATATTTGACAACAAAGCACCAGCAATGAATCCACGTGATTGTAATAATTAGGATCAATTCTGGTCACATATCAGGGGTAGGGGTGTCATAAATCCTGTGAAAAATACATAGCACCACAATCCATGTGGCAAAAACCAATAAGGTGCAGAAAAACAGGTGATGGCTATGAAGCAATGACAATACACGCCTTTAATATACATAAATAAAATATATCGCTAACTATCCCTAATTTGTATCTATTTTACGTGTAGGTATGATATCTCATAATCCGCCGATAGGGGTGCCTACCTAATAATGTTTTTCACAGACGTGTCATATCTCTGACGGCCACAAGGTGGAGCTCCAGACACAGTTTCATGTCTGAGATGCGAGCTCATAGCTCTCTGCTCCGTGAGATGCCTGTAGGGAGTAGGCGGGGTCTAGCTGCTATACAGGAATCCGGAAAACTGTATACTTACCTGAGTAGTTTTCCTTTCCTAGTGTTTGTCCATGTCAGTATACTACTGGGCAAAGCCCCGCCTCCCTTTGCCCCAATAGGACAATCTATATATATAATAGACTATGTGCCTCAACCTTCAAACAAGAAGAAGAAGTACTTTGCATGAGAAAATTTATGCGTGCTCAAACACCAAGTTTAAGGCCTCTTTTCCACGGACTGTTGAGCTGTGTGCTCTGCAAGCAGTTACCAGGCAGCAGTGAGCAGATACCAGGCAGCAACAAGCAGTTACCAGGCAGCAGCGAGCAGTTACCAGGCAGCAGTGAGCAGATACCAGGCAGCAACAAGCAGTTACCAGGCAGCAACAAGCATTTACCAGGCAGCAGTGAGCAGATACCAGGCAGCAGTGAGCATTTGTGAGAGTTTGAGAGGCATTTCACTGCCTATTCACAGTCCATGGAAAAGAGGCCTTACCCTAGCAAGTCTGACATTGCAAATCTGGCCTAATTGGCTATTCATGAGACAATGCTCATGCAAATGCATGCACAAACCAATACCACAAAGCATTCACCCTGCTACATGCTACATTAGCACTATCCGGCTTAGTGCACACCAGAGTGGTTCGGCAGCGTTTTGCGATCCACTTGCGGCTGCGGATACGCTTGGGTAATGTATTTCAATGGGCTGGTGCACACCAGAGCGGGAAGCGTTTTGCTGAAACGCATCCTCCCGAGGTGAGGCATTTTTTGGATTGCGGAGGCGTTTCTGCCTCCAATGTAAAGTATAGGAAAAACGCAAACCGCTCTGAAAAACGGCAGTTCAGAGCGGTTTTGCAGGCGTTTTTGTTACAGAAGCTGTTCAGTAACAGCTTTACTGTAACAATATATGAAATCTACTACACCAAAAACGCTTTACAAAACCGCAAAATGCTAGGTGAAATGCTACAGAAAAATAAGAAAAAGCGTTTCAAAATCTGCTAGCATTTTGCGGGTCTGCTAGCAGTTTTTGGTGTGCTCCAGGCCTCCAGGAGCGCCACGGAGAGGATTCCCAATGCCCCCTTTTTATACAACTGGGGGGACCGCAGGGTCCCAGGCTCTCTCACTGCCTGGAAACCACAGCGGCACCCCGGAGGGGGAGGCTGGGTGGCGTAGATGACCCCCCCCCCCAAGTGTGGCCAGCGCCGGGGAGAGCCGTCTGCACCCACCTCCCAATATTAAAAACAGGCACTTACTTTAACGTCCATTGCGTTCTGCTACATGCGCATTAATTTGGGGGCACCACATGAGAAAGGAGAGAAGCATGGGTCACCCCGAGCTTTAGAGCTCAGGGCTGGCTCACATACAGCACTCCAGAGGGGGGGGGGGGAGGACAGGCGCCCTCACTCCAGGGTTCACACCACCGGAGCAAGCCATCCACCACCTGCCTCCAAAGGATAAAAACTGCACAAAATGCTTTCCATGACAAAATTTATGCGCATGTAGCAGAACCCAATGGACGTTAAGGTAAGTGGCTGTTTTTAATATTAGGAGGTGGGTGCGGACGGCTCTCCCCAGCGCCGGCCACGCTTGGGGGGGGGGCGGCTGCGCCACCCAGCCTCCCACTCCGGGGTGCCGCTGTGGTTCCCAGGCAGCGAGAGAGCACTTTGCAGTATTGTTTTTTTGACCCTGCATAGTTTGGCATGCGAAAGCAAATGCATATTTGCATGAGCATTGCCTCATGAATAGCCAGCCAATTAGGCCGGATTTGCAAAGCCAGACTTGCTAGGGTTAAACTTGGTGTTTGAGCACGCATATATTTTCTCACGGAAAGCCTACTTCTTCTTGCTTCAAGGTTGAGGCACGTACTCTATTAGATAGATAGATAGATGCGGCGTATGCTACGACGCGGGTTGGCTAGTAAATTTATAAAAGGTCTCCCACACCCCATGCCACCATTCCATGTTATTAGCACGAGCCGACAGCATAGGGTGGGGCCGTATACTGACATGGACAAACACTAGGAAAGGAAAACTACTCAGGTAAGTATACAGTTTTCCTGGATTCCCTAGTGTTTGCCATGTCAGTATACTACTGGGCAATAACTAGACAACTCAAGGGTGGGTATGCTGCACACAAATTTAATATAAGTTCACCCATAAACAAACATTATACTGCATCCTTTACAGCAGAGGAAATAATTCTCTTTCCAAACTGAATAGTTGAGAGTGCAGCCGGCTCCACACAATAATGTCTCAAAAAGGTGTGATCTGTAGACCAATTAGCTGCCTTACACACCGTCATCAATGGCACTTTGTTCAGTGCTGCCCATGAAGAAGATACAGTATACTTCTTGTTGAGTGGGCATTAATGTCCTGCGGGGGCTCCAAGCCACTTGACTTATAGGCCGCCTGAATCAATTTAACAATCCAACAAGCCAACGTTCTTGTGGATGCCATTTTCCCTTTTCTATATCCCGAAGGGTCTACGAACAGTCTGTCTGAGTCTCTTATACTCTCAGTTGCCTGAAGATATGCTTTAATTGTAGACGGAATATCTAACGAATGAGGCTTAGATGGATCCTCCTGTGATTTAAATGACGGAAGAGTCCATTCCTGATTTAGATGAAGTGAAGATGTACATTTTGGAAGGAAGGATTGAACTGGGTATAACACTACTCTATCTTGATAAAACTCCAAATATGGCTCCTTATGAGACAAAGCTTGCAACTCAGAGATTCTCCTACCTGATGTAATTGCTATCAAAAATACCGTTTTCCATGTAAGGCCTTGCAATGTAACTGTTTCATTTTGAAATTGCTCAGATGATAAAAAATCTAGGACTAGAGGCAGATCCCACTTAGGAAATCTTGGTTTAAACGGAGGTCTTAGTTTTATTGCCGCTTTAAAGAACTGTTTCACCAACGGATGAGATGACCAAGATATCCCTGAAAAAGATGAAATAGCCGACACATGTCTGCGTAACGTTGAATAGGATAAGTTAAGATCCAGTCCCTTCTGTAAGAATGACAATAGATTACATGGTTTTATATTAGATGGTGAGAACGCCTGATTTTTTGCAAATTCACCAAAAGCTTTCCAGACTCTATTATAAGATATGACTGTTGTAGGTTGCTTTGCTCTAAGTAATGTCATAAATTCCGTTTTGTCTAGGTTTAGTTTCAGGAACCTAGCGGACATCCAGGAGGAGATGGCTGATAGACAGGAGGAGACCTTGTCTCTTTAGTTTAGTTTAGCTCTAAGTAATGTCATAAATTCCGTTTTGTCTAGGTTTAGTTTCAGGAATCTAGCGGACATCCAGGAGGAGATGGCTGATAGACAGGAGGAGACCTTGTCCATGGTAGTGGTGGATATGTCAGGGGTGTGGAGGTAGATCTGGGTTTCATCTGCATACAGATGATAGTTAAAACCCATGGAGGAGATAACCTTGCCAATGGAGGATGTGTATAGGGTGAACACTAGGGGGCCAAGGACTGAACCTTGGGGAACTCCCACCGAGAGGTGGTTGGGGGTGGACGAGGACTCATTGAAGGTGGTCGTGAAGGAGCGGTTGGAGAGGTAGGATGAAAGCCAGGACAGGGCAAGATCGTGAATGCCTATGGACTGGAGGGACTGGAGGAGTAGGGGATGATCTACTGTGTCAAACGCTGCTGAAAGGTCAAGGAGGAGTAGAATGGAGTATTTACCTTCAGCTTTAGCTAAGGCAAGGTCATTGACCACTTTGGTGAGAGCAGTTTCGGTTGAGTGGGCAGGCCGAAATCCAGATTGCAGTAGGTCTAGCAGTGCGTTGGCATTGAGGAAATGGGTCAGGCGTTTGTGAACCAGACGCTCAAGGAGTTTTGAGGCAAAGGGGAGGAGGGAGATAGGACGGTAGTTGGAGGGTAGCGAGGGGTCGAGGGAGGATTTCTTGAGCAGGGGTAGTTCAGTGGCCTGCTTGAAGTCTGAGGGGAAGGTGCCTGTGGATAGGGAGAGGTTGAACAGGGTAGTGAGGACTGGGGCCAATTCCGTGAAGTGAGGCTGGAGTAAATCAGAAGGGATGGGGTCAAGGGGGAAGTAGTGGTATGGGAAGTCTGCAGTAGGTGGATGACTTCCTCGGTGGTAGTAGGAGTGAAGGATGTGAGGGGAGGATAGGGTGAAGGAGGAGCTGGTTGGGAGGTGAAGATTTGAGATTGAATATTTCCTGGCGGATGGAGACAATTTTGTTGGTGAAGTGGGTGGCTAAATCTGTGGCAGAGAGGGAGGAAACGGAGGGTGGGGGTGGGGGGTGGGTTTAAGCAGGGAGTTGAACGTGGCAAAAAGACGCCGGGGGTTGGAAGCTTGTGCTCCGATGAGCTTGGTAAAGTATTCCTGATTCGGATAAGCAAGGGCAGTGTGGAACTGCAGCAGGTTGGTCTTGTACTGTAGGAAATCCTGGTTAAGTCTAGTTTTCCTCCATTTCCGTTCAGTGGCGTGTGTTCTCCTCTGGAGGTTGCGAGTATGGGTAGTGCGTCAGGGCTGGGGGTTAGGGGTCGGTTGCGGCGAAATATTGGTGGAGCAGCTTTCTCTAGGGCTGATGAGAGAGTTTGGCAATACTGAGCTGCAGCAAGATTAGGACAGGTTAGGGTGGGGAGAGTGGAGGAGAGGGCATGGAGGGGGTCAGCAAGGGCGCTAGGGTTGAGCTTGCGTAGGTCTTGCTGCCATCGACCAGGTGGGTGGGCGGGTAGTTTGGAGGTGCCTTCCGTGAGGAGGTTGAAGGTGAGAAGGTGATGGTCTGAGGGTGGAAAGGGTGCGATTTGGAGGTCTGCAATGGTGGTGGATTTAGTGAATATAAGGTCGAGAGTGTGACCTGCAGTGTGAGTAGGGGTGTTGGAGTGTTGTACTAGTCCAAGTGAGTTGGCAATGGTGAGTAGCCAGGTCACAGCGGAGTTCTGGGCTTCATCGATGGGAATATTGAAATCCCCAAGGATGACGGTGGGGAGGTCAGAGGAGAGGATGTGAGGGAGCCAGGAGGCAAGGTGGGGTGGAGCCCGGAGGACGGTATAAGACCGCAACAATGGCAGGGAGGGGGTGGCCGAGGCGGATGGTGTGGGCCTCGAATGATGTGAACTGTAGGGATATAGGTGGGGTGAGGACACAGAAGGTGCATGATGGGGAGAGGAGCAGACCCACCCCTCCCCCGGTCCTGTTGTCTGGTCTGGGGGTGTGACTGAGGTGAAGCCCCCCGTAGGAGAGGGCAGCCTCTGCGGCAGAGTCAGAGGGGGTGAGCCATGTCTCAGTGAGTGCGAAGATGGTGAGGGATTTGGAGAGGAAGAGGTTGTGGACTGCTGTAAGTTTGTTGCAGATGGATCTGGCATTCCAGAGACCGCAGGGTAGGGGAGTATGTGTTTGTGGGTGGGATGGATGGAAATAAGGTTGGAGCGAGGATGGGTGTTGAGGTTATTTGTGGACAGAGGGCTGTGAAGTGTATGAAGCAGGTCAGCAGGGGATGCTTGTCTGGCAGCAGCTGTGGCCCAGGATTGGGTGATATATCACCAGCTGCAAGTAAGAGTAGAAGGGAGAGAGTAAGCAAATGTGAATGGGATTTAAATGTTTGTAAGGTTTTTGAGCTGCTGGAGGGAGAGAGAGATTTCAGGAGAGCTAACAGTTCATGAGAAGCTGAGTAAGGCGAGGAAAGCAGAGCAGGTGAAATGAATATGGAGTGTGGTACACTGGGAGGATGCATATTGCAATGCAACTTGTAGATGGTTGCAGACAGGCAGAACATAAGAAAAAGTGCAGTAAACATAGTAATGGTCTCTGATTATAACCAGGAAGTTTCCAACCACTAAACAGTTTATATGTGTATGCAGTTAGTGCAAGCAAACCTGTGTAAATAAAGGAGCAGAGTCTACTTGGCTGCAGGGCCGGATTTGTACCTTTTACCGCCCAAGGCCCTCTATGACCAGCTGCCCCCCCCCCCCCCCCATCTCGAGCCCCCCAAACTTATACACACTTTTTTCCCCGAGGAAAAAGTCTTAAAGGAAACTCTGCACAAAATAAAAAAAATAAAAAAGAAAAGAAAAGATCCTCCCGGTGTCCACTGTTCCTTCACTGGGACCCTCTGACTATATTCAAACCCCTCACTGCAGCCTGGGATCCTCTTCTTCCTTGTGACTGCACTCCCGTCTGTGTGCAGCTGTACCGGATCTGTGTGACTATGGTCCGCACATGCCCAATAGCTCAAACACTTTTGTGCATGACTGTTTCCTCAGTGCACAAGTAACTTTGGACTAATGGGAATGTGAGGACCATACTCGTGCATGTCCATTACAATTGCACTTGTACATGGGAGTGCAGCCATGAGAAAAGCTAGTCCCTGGCAGCATTGGGGGGCTGAATATGTTCATGACCCCCCAGTACAGGTAGCCATATATTATGTCCACCCCTTTAGTATAGTTAGTCAGGTGCTGTCTTCCTTTACCCCCCCCCCTTAGTATAGGTAGCCTAATGTGGTCCCTGGTCACCCAGCCCCTTTAGTATAAATAGTCAGATGCTGTCCCCTCCATTGCCCCCCCTTTAGTATAGGTAGCCAGATGCCTTCCCCTGTCACCCTCCCCCCCCCCCCCTCCTTTAGTATAGGTAATCAGATACTGTTTCCTTGCGCCACCCCCCTTTTTGTATAGATAGTCAAATATTGCCCCCCATCCCCCTTAGTATAGGTAGCTAAATGCTGTGCACCCTCCCCCTATAGGTAGGTAGACAGACCTTGTGCTCCCCCTCCCCTTAGTATAGTCAGATGCTGCCCCCTCCCCCCCTTTTAGTATAGGTAGCTAAGTGCTGCCCCCCCTCCCCCTAAATTAGACAGCCAGATGCTGCCCCTTCCCCCCTTTAGTATAGGTAGCTAAGTGCTGCCCCCCCCCCCCCCCAAAAAAAAATTAGACAGCCAGATGCTGCCCCTCCCCCCCTTTAGTATAGGTAGTTAGCTGTTGTCCCACCTGCCCCTCCCCTTTACTATACATAGCTTAAAGCGGTATCGTCACCATAAAAAAATCAAATTTCAACAGCAACTGGTCTGAGTGTATTAAGTGATAAAGATGCTAATCCTGCATTCAAAAAACTCAAAACTTTTTTCTGCTGTTATGATTTGGAGTTATCACATACTTAAGGAGCAATGGCCCTTTAGTAGTCGTGCCAAAGAATTGCATGCTGGGGGTTCTTTTTATCTATCTTTTTATCTATAATCTATTCCTCCTCTTCCCTTTATTTACCTGCCTGCTGCTTATCTGAAACTTGATCCTCTACTCACTTGTGTTTACAAGCAAGGCTGAGGTGACTCAGCGATTGGAGGAGACAAGAAAAAAAGTAAAGGGCAGAAATGACATCACGAGTTAGCCTTAACTGTGGGTTAAAGACATGGCCCCCACCAGGAACAGAATTCACTTCATTTACTATATAACATTCACTGAAATCAAAACGTGGACAGTATAATACATGTGTTATGTAAGTAGATCAAGTATTTATCTACTTATAGATGTGTTTTTTTCCCTGGCATAGTATGGCTGATCCTACTGCTTTAATATTGTGTTCTCTCTCCCCCCCCCCCCCTCCGCACTTAGCATAGGCAGGCAGCCAGATACTCCCCTCCACACAGGCTTTAGTATAGGTGTTTAGACCCCTCCCCCCCCCCCCCCCCCCCCCGCGGCCGCAAACAGACACTACCGTCAAAAAAAAAAAAAAAAAAAGGTTGAATCCAGTGTGGATAACCTTGTCCTCATCCCCATTGCCTTCCTCTCTGAGCGGCTGCGGGTACACCTCACTCCAGACTTCCAGCGCCGAAGCTTCCTCTGCCAGCCGCCGCTGGTGCTTTTCTATCTCCTGCTGTCGATCGCCACCATGTGACTCGCTGGCACATTACCGGCGAGTCACATGACGGGGATCGACAGCAGGAGATAGAGATGCACCAGCGGCGGCTGGCAGAGGAAGCTTCGGCGCTGGAAGTCTGGAGTGAGGTGAGTGACTCTGTACCCGCAGTCGCTCAGAGAGGAGGGGGCGCCGGGGCAGCCGCCAACAGCCTCTCTTCTAAAATGAGCTGCTCGTCTGCTAAGCCTGGTCTCTGGATTACTGCTGCTGCTGACTCGCCTCAGGCCAGTGAAGGGGCGATTGCATCTGCAGACTATTACAGAGCAATTCCTGGTGACAGGTGCAATCAACCTGTCACCACCCGCCCCTCAAACTATGTTGAATTCCGGCGCCCTAGGAACGTGCCTTGGGGGCCTTTCCCCAAATCCGGCCCTGCTTGGCTGTGCAACATATATCAATTGATTGATTCACTTTTGGTTTTTCTTCCACTTGCCATGCACTTGTATTGACAAATCTGTCCTATTATCTTGTACCTGTCTGACAGTAAAAGCCTGTCTTCTTAGGTTTGGTTCACACTTGCAATCGACCGGTAATCATATCCGTTTTCACTGATCCGTTTGCCACTATATCGGATCCATTTTCAGTCTGTTGCCACTCCGTTTATGTTCTGCTGCTTCTGTCCTGTTTCCCCACATCCCCCCCACACTCTCACCCCCAAAGTGCCTTGTGCCTTTTAGAACAGTCCATTTCTTCACTAGTTCCGTTTTCTCATTGCCTCCAATGCAACGCTTCTGCTTCCATTTTCAGTCCGCTGAACTCAGTGGTCCGGAAAAATTGGTACTGCAGGAAACTTGTGGTCTGTTCAGCGTATCGTGCAGAACAGATTCATTTGAACGGACGGATGTGATTTTATCCATAGGTTAATTGGATCCGTTCCCTTCCGATCCAGGAACGGACCATTTTTTACCACTAATGCGAACCGGGCCTTAGTCTCGCCATATGCAGCAAACACATACTTGTATGTGCTAGATGGCTGCAGATGCATCTAATCTGTCTCTGAGCAGCTTTCCCATGTGAGAAGCTCTCTTCTCTGCCTGCCCTGTGCTTCTGTGCATTTTCCCTCCAGCTTTAGAGAAAATGCCTAAGGGCCAGTGCACACCAAAAACCTCTAGCATTTCCGCAAAACGCTAGAGGTTTTTGAAGCAGATTTCAGAGCAATTCTAGGCATGTATAGAGAGGTTTTCTAAACATGCCTAGCGTTTTGTGGAGCAATTTTGTGTAGCAGATGTCATATATTGTTACAGTAAAGCTGTTACTGAACAGCTTCTGTCACAAAAAACGCCTGGAAACCCGCTCTGATCTAGCGTTTTTCAGAGCGGTTTTCAACTTTCCTATACTTAACATTGAGGCAGAAACGCCTCAGAAATCTAAAAAATGTTGCAGCTCCTGAGTTTGCATTTGTGGAAAAAACGAACCGCGCTGGTGTGCATCATCCCATTGACTTTCATTAGCCAAGCGGTTTTCCCCCTGCAAGCGTTTAAAAAACCGCTCCAGAACCGCTCTGGTGTGCACCAGCCCTAAAACATTCTCTAGCTCTTGTCCGCAGTTAGAGCTTTCTTTTACCCCTCCCCTTAGTTGCAACTTAGCATGCCCAGGCCATTGATACAAAACACATCTTCAGCATCACACTAGCATGTTCCCAGTTATATGTACTAGTTTTAGGGGAGGGGAGATCTTAGTCTGAGTTCAGGAAGAAGTCTGCTAGTTTTAAAGTACACCTGAACGGAGAGGGTTATGGAGGCTAACATATTTTATTTTCTTTAAAACAATGCAGATTGCCCAGCTGTCCTACTGAGCCTCTATTTCTGATACTCTTCACCAAAGACCCTGAACAAGTATCAATACCCGCCACCATCAATGAGACGGTGCCATCATTCACAAGAACTGATACTTACACATTCATGTATTACTCCCTGTTTGAGTAGAAATACTATGCATAGGAAAGTTATGTGCAAGGACATTTTTTGGCCAAATAGTAAAATTACATCTACAAACATTTTTTCATTAACAGACTTTTTTTTTTTTTACATTTAAAACTAAACCTTTACCTCCCACTCTCCTCAATAGTTAGCATCTACATTTTTTTGTAAAAGAAAAAAAAATTATATATATATATATATATATATATATATATATATATATATATATACACACACAATTAAAAAAAATACATAAATAGTTACTTTAGGGACTGAACTTTTTTAATATATATGTCAAGAGGGTATATTACTGCTGCTTTTTAAATTATGGGCTCGTAATTAGTGGTGGATGCAAAACTGAAAAAATGCACCTTTATTTCCAAATAAAATATTGGTTCCATACATTGTAATATGGAAAAATGTTAAATGTTACAATAACCGGGACAAATGGGCAAATAAAATGTGTGGGTTTTAATTATGGTAGCATGTATTATTTTAAAACTATAATGGTCAAAAACTGAGAAATAATGTTTTTTTTTTCAATTTTTTTCTTGTTATTCCCATTAGAATAAAATGATTCTTAGCAAAAAATACACCCCAAAGAAAGCCTAATTGGTGGGGAAAAAAAACAAGATATAGATTGTTTCCTTGTGATAAGTAGTAATAAAGTTATAGGTGTTAACCCCCCCTAGTGACCAGAACATTTGACTAAAATGGCCACTACAGCTTTAAGGCCAAGCTGCAGGGCCGAACAACTCAGCACACAAGTGATCCCCCCCCCCTTTTCTCCCCACCAACAGAGCTCTCTGTTGATGGGGTCTGATCGCAGTCACACGGCTGTCCCCAGTAGCGCTGCTGCAGATCGCAGCGCTGTACAAAGTAATTAGATGGCGAAACCGCCGTCTAACAGAAGGCGGGACGGAGCTCCACCCCCCAAGCAGGCGATGCGTGCTCATCATGCGCGCCCCATAGAAGACCGTTCACGCCAATGGGCGTGGAGCGGTCCTGGGGCTGCCGCACTGCTCACGCCAATTGGCGTGGAGCAGTCGGCAAGTAGTTAAGGGAAAAAAATCTTGGAGGTGAAGTGGTTAAAGGAGTCATCAGGCAAACTGACTTATGTAAAACACGCATGTCTGCGCGTAACTAACCTTTTTGCCTGGTGGATCACATCCTCAGTACACTTTAGAAATGTATTGTTTTTCCGCAGTATGCTCCGGTGACCCGGAACTCCTTTGTTCATGCAGGCGCAGTATTGTTTTCCTAGCTGCGGGATTCTAGCGCAGTTAGCTCACAATGCATACTTCCATACATTGAGGTACGGCTGCGCATGCGTACTGGAGCCGCCAGAGGAGGGTTTGAGCTTGCAAGTAACGAAGGCAAGCTCAAACCCTCCTCTGGCGTTGTATTACGCGTGCGCAGCCGTACCTTAATGTACAGAAGCACGGATTGCGGACCAACTTCCCCCTGCGTTCTACATAAAGGAAAGAGGAAGCTTTACTAATCAAAGGCTAGTTGTACTTCCGGGGTAGGAAATACTAACAGCCTGAATTACGGAGCCGGTGAAGCGTTTTCAAGGAAAAAAAAAGGATCCTGCTCAGTTTTGCCATTGAAATCGTTATAAGTTTGCCTGATAACTCCTTTAAGGTACAGTACTATAGTACAGTTTATGTGCTTGAGTATGGCAATTTCTGATATAGTAAACTGATTTACCCAGTCACTTGGAGTTTACTATAAAGGGATTCTACTGTTATAGAAGTCTCGAACACATTAAAAAAAAAAAAAAAAAAAAATTAAATTTGTGGCCTTTCTGCCAGGCCATAGTCTCCCCGCTCTCTTCATCTTTTTGGCAGAAAACATGCTTTTTTTTTTGCAATAAAAGTTGTGTTCATGTGCAAATTTTGCATTCGGGTATCCCTAGCATGTGAACATTTGTAAACAAATTTTAATGCGAAAAGTGCATGCAGAAAAAACAGAACCCTGCATTAGAACTGCTGGACAAACCCGACTCGTCAATACAGTTTTCAGTTATTTTTCCCAGTCCCATACCGCCAGGGAGGTTATATAATTGGCAGCAAACGAGTCCATTAGTAAGTATTCTGTTCCCAGCAGCCATCACAGATTTTGAGCAGCAATAGACACATAATTATATCAAGCTTGCTTCACTACCCGTAACCCGAGCCGCAGTCCGCTGCCTGATTAACCACTTAATGACCACAGGCTTTAACCCCCCCCCCCCCCCCCCCTTTCAGTGACCAGGCCATTATTTACAAATTGGGCCACTGCAGCTTTAAGGCCTCGCTGCAGGGCCGTACAACCTAGCACACAAGTGATTCCTCCCCCCCTTTCTGCCCACCAACAGAGCTATTTGTTGTTGGACTCAGATCCCTGACGGCATGTTTGTTTGGGGGTTTTTATAAATATTATTTTTTATTAAAAATGAAATTTTTCTTTAATTTACATTCCCCACCATCCCTCCTTCCCCCGCCAGCTAATTCCAGCGATCGACTCTCATAGACATCAGCCTATGAGAGCTGATCATTCTCTGAGTCTCCCCAGGGGACAGCCGAGTGACAGCCGTAGGTCGCAGCGCTGTACCATGTAAATAGACGGTGACGTCTTTCAAGTGGAGATGCTCGCAATCTTCTGCAAAAGCCCGCCCCAGGTCTTTGCGCCAATTGGCGTTGAGTGGTCCTGGGGCTGCCACCACGTCCAAGCCAAAGTTAAAATAAATACAGGTACACGACTCGCATTTCAGGTGGATACCCAACCCGATGCAGGCCTCTACATCAGAGTAAGCAGAACCCACCCCAATAACCACAGTGCCTTATCTACTAGTTGTGATGTGAATGTCCATGGTGTGGCATCTTATCCACGCTGATGATGGAGAACTGCCTAGCAGCCATCTGAGTGCAGTTTCAGGAACATAAAGGGCTCAATTCACTAAAGGCCCCTACACACGACTTAAAGGACACACGAGATGAAAATAAACTAATGAAATAAACAATTGTATCTATCCTACTTCTCCTAAAAATGACTTTTTAAGATATTCCACAGTTTTATTTTATATTTAAATCTACTTTTTACGTTTTTACTATTTTATTGTTTTTGCTCAATGACACATTCATTGAAGTATGTCAGAGCTAAAATCTATGAACTATTGACCCTTTTATCTCTTTCTTGCCCTCAGAATCAATTTTCTGTTAGGAAAGTGTTTTATAGTTGTAATTACTTATTTTAGAGGGTCACACTGTAGTCTGACCCAGTCCTGACTCAGACAGGAACTGCCACTTACATTCCTAATGTTTAACTCTTTCAGGCAAAGAAAGAAAAAAAGGAACACAGCACAGTTATTATTGTGCTAGGCACTATACATACACATGTCTATCTTATCAGGTCACATGTCACCTTGGTTATCCTTTAAAGTACAACTATAACAAGAGGGATATGGAGGCTGCCATATTTATTTCTTTTTAAACAATACCAGTTGCCTGGCAGCCCTGCTGGGCATCATCCTCTATTACTTTTAGCCATAGACCATGAACAAGCATGTACCAGATCAGGTGTTTCTGACATTAATTCTGGCGTTATTGAAACACTACCACAGCCAAATCGATCAGTAGGGCTGCCAGGCAACTGGTATAGTTTATAAGGAAATAAATATGGCAACCTCCTTATTCTACTCACTTCAGTTGTCCTTTAGGTCAGCTGAGGCAGCCAATAATGACTGACTCAGCTGATAATCAGGCATGTGTACAGCAGCCAGCAACCCACAAGCAAATCGCCAGGCGGATCTACTCAACCCCTTATGACGCTGATCCTATTGTTCGCACCACTCCCCCACATGATGATGATACACACACGCCACTCGTCATCCCTCCATCAACAAAGGGAGCCACCCCGCCCTACTCCTCCATTGGTACCGATGCACTGCCAAGCGTGTTATAAGGAAGTAAAGGTAAAAAAATTGGGACACAGGAGCAGGACACATTCGTAGAGCTTTTCCTGTATCCCTTTTGATGCATAAGTAAAGACTTAGGGCCCGTTTCCACTAGGGCTGGAAACCGCCGCGATTCCGCAGTGTTTCCCCGCACATGAATCACACGGGGAAACTCTGCCATAGGGGAGGATGGCGCCGCCGGCGGAATCGCTTGCTGTAGCGATTCGGCCAGAACCCCCCGCAGAATTTGCAGCTAAGGCTGCGAATCCCATAGCCGTGCATGGCAGAAATTTAGGCAGCAGCCCGACCAGAAGGGAGCCTGTGAGGTACTGTAATTACAACTTTACACACTATTTCAGGGTATCTGCCACCACCACTGGTATGGGCCAGTGGACCCGACTGACTGACTGGTCCTGCGCATAAAACGGTTAAACACACTCTATTCTGTCTAGATAACAACATTAGTAGCGTCTCTTCAGAGACCTGAGTTCAGTTTCTGTGTATGCTGAATAATAGGGTAACGAAACAGTGAATGACTTTGATAAAGTCTTTTATTCACGGGCAATATAAATAATTAATATATACAGACAATTATTAAAATCAACAATTATTAAAACAGTAATAGCCAGTGTGAAAAATAAGAGAAAGGGAGAAAAAATACTTAGTTCCTGGAAAGATGTCCTTTTTGTGGGAAGAATCATAAAGTCCTTGGTAAAATCCTTTGTTTCAGATCAAAGTTCAGAGTTCAGCAAGATGGCCGCCAACCATGTGTCCTCTGGCTGGCAGCAGACCGTTCTCATATAGATGGAATGTGGAGGACTGAGTGGCTCGGGCAGCTCATTTCTTTTAATTGAGCTGAGTTCAGAGGCGGACTTCCAGAGTCGGCCCCTGGGCCGGATTATGGTAATCACATCTGGGCAGGGGCTTTCACCAGCCCCATAACCCTGACATTTTCTCTAGGCCGACCTACGCGGCCCGCACACAAATAATAATTACATATTATCGATCCCCAGAACCTACCGATTAATATGATACCTTGGATGCGGGTGCTAGGGCGTATGGTTACCGTGGGGCCCATAACTCCTTAACCGAAGGAGGTATGATAATGATTTGTATACCGAGACGTTGGTCCAATTTCAACGGATCCGAATACACTCCTCCCACCTCTGGGTGATACTCGGTTTTCCTTTAATAAGCAGAAATCATAATTCACATGCTTCATCATTTTAACTCCTGGAGACAGTTTGTCTGGTGAGCAGGAGGAAGCCCCATTTGCTAGTCAATTTACATTGAGGTGTGAGCTGTGGGCTCATCCTGTCTTCCCCAAAGGCAGGACACTGGTCTTGTGGTTCTTAATTAGCATCTGAGTGAGAGCAGCTTGGTCAAACTGAGTTTTACACCTCTGGCTAAATTAGCAAGTCACAGGGCCAGTTTCCATGAAAAGACTGTGCTAACTATCTCCTATGAAGACAGCAGAGACCCCCCAGGCTGGACTGCCTGGTATCCACAGACATAAGATTCTGATTTGGCAGCGCAACAACAATCGCGGCAGGAAACCGATTGCGGTTGCGTTTTCGTTTCTCACGGCTGTTCCGTGACACCTCCCCTTTCTGATGCTGTGTGGGGGTTGTCATCAAGACATCCTCCGTAGCAGCCATTGGCGCTGTTGGGTCTAGTTCCCCCTGACACCGGGACAGCCCATCAGCGTTCCGGTGTCAGCTGCCTGCTTCGTGTCGGCCAACCTGGCTGACGGGTCTCGAGCTGCCGGCACGGCGGGAAAACCCATTGGAGCCTGCGGCTCGGTTCCCCCGGACAGGTCGCTGCCGGCTCCCCTCAGGTTTGACCTGACATGGACCGTTCTGGACAGGGCGTTTGCGCCACTGCGTTCGGACGTGGCGTCTGCCAGGACTGCTGACAACTGGCACTCAGTTGGGTAGGTCGACAGCCAGCCCACTCAGGGTCCCCCTGCTAAGTGTCTGTGGACCTAAGGGAACCCCGCGGGAATCCCTGGACCCTCCCAGCTCCTGACAGACGGCACATGCTTTGCAGTATTTGGCTACATCCCTGTTCATCCTGGGCCAATAAAACTGTTTCCGAATACAGGCAAGTGTCTTGCGGACACCTGAGTGCCCTGTCAGAGGATTAGCATGTGCGGATTTCAGCACATGTCCCCTGAACACACTCGGGACCACAAGCCATTTGGTATTCACATGTGATCTACCGGTAGGGGGCTGTACAGACTTGCTGTACAGTCTCCCACCTTCCCAGTACACCTTGAAAGTGGCCCCGTCTGCGAGGGGCTCAGAGGCTTGCTGCCTGAGAACCTCCAGGCTTGGGTCCTTTTGTAGAGCTGCTGTGAATACGCTGTCAGTTTCAGCCACCTGGCTCATGTCACACGAGGCCAGCGGCTGAAAGGTCTCATCCCTATGGTCAGAGGAGGGGAAGGAGGCCGGAACGCCCTCTACCAGTTCTGAGCTCTGGTTCTAAGCAGTACAGCTGCGTGGTACTGCTAGCACAGGTATACCTTCAGAAGGGCACAGACTGGCATTACTCAAATCGTCGTTGCATGCATTAACCTCCCTGCCGGTTATCCCGAGCTCAGCTCGGGGTAACCTGCCGCGGAGGATTCCTCAGGCCCTGCTGGGCCGATTTGCATAATTTTTTTTTGTTGCACGCAGCTAGCACTATGCTAGCTGCGTGTAACTTACGATCGCCGCCGCTCCGCGCCGATTCGCCGCAACCCGCCGCATCAGAGGGTGCCCCCCCCCCCCCCCGAGACCCGTGCGCTGCCTGGCCAATCCGTGCCAGGCAGCGTCGAGGGGTGGTTCGGGACTCCCTCTGACGTCACGACGTCGGTGACGTCATCGCACCCGTCGCCATGGCGACGGGGGAAGCCCTCCTGGAAATCCCGTTCAGAACGGGATTTCCGGATGGGTAAATGCGCCGGCGGCGATCGGCGCATTCGGGGGATGCCGCAGGGAGGGGGGAAGCATGTAGCTAGCGCTAGGCTAGCTACATGCTAAACAAAAAAAAAATGCCAAAAAACACCCTCCCTGCCGTGCGCAGCAATTTTTTGTAACGGCAGGGAGGTTAATGACAGTGACAGGCATAGACACATTTTCATTACAGAACGTTTGTACATTAAACACAGGTACAGTTAAATTTTCATCACAACAGACAGTTTGTACATCAAACTCAGGTGCCTTTGAAGCAGGCACTATTGAACCGGGTACCCTTGAACTGGGCACATTCAACCCCCCTCCCCCTGGTGCTCAGTGGCGTAGCTACAAACCTCTGGGCCCCGATGCGGAATCTGGATGTGGGCCCCCCCCACGGCAACAACAGCCCCCCTCCCCCGGCAACACCCGAGGCACACACATATCCAAATCCCTATAGCCAGCTATAGGTCCCCCCAGTATAGGTAGCCAGGCATAGGTAAGCCAGTATAGTTGCCCCCGGTATAGGTTAGCCAGGTAGGTGCCTCCAGCATAAGTAGCCAGTATAGTTGCCCCCAGTATAGGTTAGATAGGCAGGCGCCGCCGGTATAGGTTAGATAGATAGGTGCCCCCAGTACAGGTTAGCTAGGTGGGTGCCTCTAATATAGGTAGCCAGAATAGTTGTCCCCAGCATAGGTTAGATAGGTAGGTGCCCCCAGTATAGGTTAGTTAGGTAGGTGCCTCCAATATAGGTAGCCAGTATAGTTGCCACCTGTATAGGCTAGCTAGGTGCCCCGAATACAGGTTAGACAAGTAAGTGCCCCCAGGTTAGATAGGTAGGTGCCCCCCAGTATAGGTTAGATTAGGTAGCTGCCCCCCAGTATAGGTTAGATGAGGTAGGTGCCCCCCAGTATAGGTTAGGTAGCTGCCCCCCAGGATAGATTAGGTAGCTTTCCCCCAGGATAGGTTAGATTAGGTAGCTGCCCCCAGGATAGGTTAGAGTAGGTAGCTGCCCCCCAGGATAGGTTAGAGTAGGTAGCTGCCCCCCATTATAGATTAGGTAGCTGCCCCCCCAGGATAGGTAGGTAGCTGCCCCCCAGGATTAGGTAGGTAGGTCCCCCCCCCCCCCCCATAATGAAGGGGGGAGCCGCAGGGAGGGCAGCCCGACCTCTCCCTCCCTTCCTCTCCCCGGGCCCCCCCCTTCAAATGCAGAGTGCGCGGCGCACGGAAGCGCTGTAGGCAGAACTCACCTCCGTCCCTGCGCCGCTGGTCTCCTCCCGCTCTGTATAGATGTTGTTACACACTGCTTCCTGTTTAGCCGTAAGCAGTGTGTAACAACATCTATACAGCGAGAGGAGATCAGCGGCGCTTGGAACGCAGGGACGGAGGTGAGTTTCAGCCTACAGCGCTTCCGTGCGCGTCACTCTGCATCTGAAGGGGGGGGGGGGCCCGGGAGAGGAAGGGAGGGAGAGGTCGGGCTGCCCTCCCCGCGGCTGCGGCTCCCCCCCTCCCAATAGCGCGCACGGCGCACGGGCCGCACTCAGTCCTGGCCGCACTACAAAAAGACATGGCACCCCCGGGCCCCTCCCCCGCCTCTTCAGGAGCCGGGCCCAGTCGCGCATGCGACCGCTGCGACCTCTATTTCTACGCCCCTGCTGGTGCTCCCCCAAGTGTATAAAGTACCTGGTGGTGGGTGGAGAGTCCATCTCCTTCCGTGAGCGACAAGGCGGTTGTGGCAGGTTCGTAGAAGGACATAAGCTTGCCCAAATCAGTCCCCAGCAACACAGGGACTGGGAGATCCTTCACAACCCCACCAACTCTTTCGTGGACTCCTACTCCCCAGTCGAGCTTCACTCTCGCGTGGGCTATGTGTAAAAGGGTGCCCTCTACTCTAGTAAGGGCAAGGGATCGGCTGGAGCTGATGCTCTCCTTTGGCACAAGGTGTGAGTGAACTAACGTGATGTCAGCTCCGGTGTCTTGGAATCCGGTGACAACTTTGCCGTTCACTCTAACAGGCTGCTGCTGGTCGGTTCGGTCGCGGATTTCCTTTCCGCGGGCAAACAGAACACAATCTGAGGATCCAGGCTGTGGTTCGCTGGCGGGTTGCCTCTGCTGTGGGTGAGGTACAGGGGATGCAGGTGCTGGTGGTGTCTGTCTCCGCTCCGGAGAGTCGAATTTCATGTGTCCGGGCTGGCGGCAGTAGTGACAGGTGACCTCTCGGGGGTCTGCAGGCCTGGGTGCAGCAGCATGCGCCTGGTGGCCTCTGCGGCTGATGGCTCACAGGGGCAGGAGAGTCTGCCGGGGTATTGGGCTGACCTCCTCTCCAGCTGGATGGGACAGTTCTGCGTGTATCAGACACCCGGGTAGTTGTAAAGGTTTCAGCGAGGTCTGCAGCGACAGTTGCTGACGCAGGCTTGCGCTCTAGCACAAACTGACGTACATCAGCAGGGCAAATGTTCAGAAATTGTTCCAGGACTATCAAGTCCTCCAGGACAGCATAAGACCCTTTGGTGAGGCCTAGAGTCCACTGGCGGAGTGTGGTGAGCAAGCTGCTGACCACATCTCGATAAGAATCCGAAGACTTTTTCTGTCAGGCCCTGAACTTTTTGCGATAGGCTTCTGGCGTCATTATCCTTTTCCGCAGGTAACTCTGCGAAAGCATCAATCGCTTTGTAGCGCAGCAAAGGTGTCAGATGTCTGGCCCACTGGTCTTGGGACAGACGATACTGACGGCACACTTTTTCAAAAGATCGCAAAAACAGGTCAATGTCTGTGTCTCTTTCAATATTAGCAAATTTAAATTTTGCACTTATGGGTGATGCAGTTGCTTCAGCAGGGAGGCTGTAAAGCATGGCGGTGGATCTCTGACGTTTTGGGGGATTGTGAGCTACAGCAGCACAGGAAATGTGGCCTGAGATGATGGCAAGATGAATACAGCATGTTTTCAGAGAATACTAGATGATAATTTACACTCATCAGCCACAAAGATGCACTTGAACTTTCCAACATAACAATAACTGCAAACACAAGGCCAAACTGACTCGTCATTGACTACAGCATAAAAAAAAGTTCTTTTGAACGGGGACCATCTCAGTACTTTATTGTGTTTTCCTTAAAGATTATGCTATTGAGAGCTCTCATGGTTTCATGTGAATTCAACTAAACCAAAAGATGTTTGCCTGATTACTCATGTTTTCCTTAAAGGGGCACTATGATGAACTATAACATTTAAAATACATGTTTATACAGTTATAAGATGTAAATTTGTTCAAATGCACTATAGTGACTGTCTTTATTGGTAGCTGTCATTTCCAGTAAGTTTTTAATTGGATGGTTTTGAACTCTTAAGCTCAGTTCAGAGTGAAGCGACTTGTTTTGAACTAGTCCATCTTCTCATGGGGGATTCTCAGGGTTTTCTTTATTTTCATAAGTACTTACTGGACAGCAGTTGCTAGAATAGTGTGTGTCCATGTAAGCTGGCCGTCCAACATTTTTGTAGAGATTCTTGCCAGGAAGTGCTTTTTAAACATTCAGGCTGGGTGCACATAAAATATAACAGGAAAGGCTGCGTTTTATGTCATGTTTTATTTTAATGTGTGCATTTTTTGTGAGTTTGCGATGCGTTTTTCATGCGTTTTGTTTTGTTTTTTAGGAAAAAGCGCATATAAAAATGCATACCATTGCATTCTCATTGACTTTCATTATGTGCGATTTTTATGCATTTATGAATATTATGCAACAAAACCTGCGTTTTTAAAAACGTAGGTTTGAAAACACATATGCGTTTTTTCCTGCAGCCCATAGACTTGCATTAGCGGCAAAAACAGTGTTTTCCGCAACACTATAGTTTCTGCTATGTGTGCACCTAGCCTAAAGGAAAACTTGATGTTCCTCCAGGAAGTGATAGACTGGTCCTGTTATGTCAAGCTCTGTCTTAATGATGCAGGATTTTTAAATTTTTTTGAGGGGTGGGGGAATTAATTAATTACTTACCTGATCTGCCATGATTCATTCAGTCAGGTGAGCGCTCTGTCCCCCTCAGAAATGGGGCATTGCAGGTTTTTTTCTGAGGCTCTGACAACCGCTGTTCGCATCCCCCATCTGTGTTGCTGTGGCATAATTGCACAGCATAATTGGTGGCTGCTGAGCTAGAGGTGGGCCACAGCAAGGAGGTTTCTGAAGAGCTTCAGAAGACTATTGCTGAGTAAGGGGGTGGATTGTCATCAGGTAATTAGGGTTAATGACTTACCTGATTGACCATGAGAACCCCCCCCCCCCCCCCCCCCCCCAATGCTTCATTTTGACAGGACAGGCTCTGTCTTTTATACTGGAAAGAACTCTTTAAAAAAGCAGTACAGTTACAAAATCTGCTAAGGTAGGTAAAGTAATGAGCACAACTGTGTAGTTGTTGACCTTTACTTGAGGGGTCCTGGGCACATAGGGAAAGGAATGGATAGCTGTAAATAAGAGGTTATAATATTATTATTATTATTATTATTATTTATTGAATTTATAAAGCGCCAACATATTACTAAAAACACTCTTGTCCACTTATGAGGCCAGAAACCCACTAGGAGCGATTTTCTGAGCGATTTGCGATTTGAAAACTCTTGCTAATGTAATGTTATGGATGTGATCCCACTTGAGCGATTTGTTTTTATAAAAATCCCCCATAGCATTGCATTAGCAAGAGCTATTAGAAATCTCTGCTAGTCGGTTTCTGGCCTTAAATCTCAACCCCATACTTGGTTTCCTAGTTGTATGTAGGCACTTGGGCACGACTCCCTAACACTGCTGCTGCCTAAGAAGCGCGCCCTTGTGGTTGCAGCTCTGGCTTTGCGTCCGCCAGGAGAAAAGCGCAATATACGGTAAATGTTCTGTGTATTTGTGTAAATTGCCTGACCAGGGGCTCCTTCACAAGCAAGTAGACTGCTGTATTCTTAGACACTTTAGTGTGTGCCCTCTTCCATTAAAGTCTATACAGCAAGAAGCTAGGCCAGGCATGGGCAAACTCGGCCCTCCAGCTGTTACAGAACTAAAAGTCCCACAATGCATTTGCCTTTATGAGTCATGACTGTGGCTGTCGGACTCCTGCAATGCATTGTGGGACTTGTAGTTCCTTAACAGCTGGAGGACCAAGTTTGCCCATGCCTGAGCTAGGCCTATAGGGCCTCCAGTTTTCCGCTTTAGCTGGGCTGCTTTAGGTCACAGGATGTATAAGCTACAGAACCTTGAATTAACAGGAAATTGTGACATCTACACATTTTGCTTACTAAGTTCCCAGTAAATTTGGAACTGGACCTGTGGATTGGCTCTAGGTAAACAAACAAAAAATCACATTTGTGTGTTTAAAATTAATCAAACAGCAAAATGTATTTTTAGGACAAGGTCCATTGTAAATGTGAGAAACTAGGCAGCTTCCATTTCATTCACCGAATTAATGAAAGGAAGAGTGGTAAACTCACCCATGCACAGTTTAGAAAGGAAACCATAGCCTAAGGGCATAAGCCCACTAATGCAGTTGGGCGCAGTTGGGTCCACTTTTTAGCATTTGTAACATTGATGTGTTGCTTAAAAGCGGACACAGCTGCGCACAACTGCATTAGTGACTAATACAACTACTTACTGTATATTCTGGCGTATAAGATACTTTTTAGCTCAGGAAAATCTTCTCAAAAGTCGGGTGCTGAAACTTCAGAGTCGGACTGGAGAATCTGCGGTTGCCGCATACGGTGGGGGAGCTCAAAATCGCCCGCAGCCACATCCCCCTGTATGTGGCAACCTTATGAAAGCAGCAAGGAGTGAAGACAGAGCAGCGCGCTGGGACATTCGAGTTACTACAATGCAGCCACACATCGTCCTGTGCCAGAGAGCGGGGGAGTCTATGGGTGAGGTGCGGTAACCAGCTCGGGGGCTTACTTTTCTGAGGGGGAAGGGGGGGAGGCGGCGGCAGTTTACCCTTGCCCAGGGGCACCTGTGCCACTTAAAGGGGTACTTTAACCTTAAAAAAAAAATGAACTTACCTGGGGCTTCTACCGCCCCCCTGCAGACATCCTGTGCCGATCCTCTTGTCCCCCGGAGTGGGTCACTTTCCCTTTTTGCATGTCCTCCCTTCTGTCTCCGGGAGCTTTATGCACAGGTGCAGTACGAGAAAACTTACTGCGCCTGCGCAGGAAGCTCCCAGAGACGTGAGCGAAGACTCACACGGCTGCGCAGGCACAGTGGCATTAGTCTAGTTAGATGAAAAAAGGGAAAGTAACCCACTCCGGGGGCCATAAGGATCCTTGAGGACCAGCACAGAACGTCTGCAGGGAGACGGTAGAAGCCCAAGGTAAGTGAATTTTTTTTTCTTTTTGAAAGGTTAAAGAACCCCTTTAAAATGGCAAGACACACAAGGGGACAGTGGAATAATCCTCTCTCACACACAACAGTAAGTGGCAGCCAATGAATGAAAGAAAGTTGGCCACAATATTAACAAGTATAACCTTCAGTCCAAGGCCTCATTCACACGGGAGGCTGAAGGCAGTGAATTCACCGCCTGTCAGCTGCTTCAATACACCGATTAGGGGCTTGCTGGTGCTTATATTATTTATTAGTAGATTATTAGGTCACTGGAAGTCCTCTTTGAGCATTCTGCTTACTAAGCTCCTGGTAAATGTAGAACTGTATCTGCTGATTGTAAGTAAACAAAAAAGCATATTTTTGTGCTTCAAATTAATCAGAGAAACTAGAACAGTAAAATGTATTTTTAAAGCGGATCAGAGATGGAAAAACTAACTATAACAAGTAACTTGTCCATATATCTTATCTAAAGTTTAGATAGTTTACACAGCATATCTAGCTGCAAACCGCTTCAAAAGTTTATGATTATTTATTCCTGTGATACGAGGGCAGCCATGTTCTGTTTGTCACAGGCTTAGGGCTGGAGATGCTATCAGCTTGCCAGTATGTAAATTCAGTCCCCTCTCCTCCTCCCCTCTGCCTCTGAAATCAATGGCTAGTAACCTCCTCCTCCTACTGCCCAGACTGAGCTCCCATAAGCCCTTGCTACAGTGCCAAGGCACAAAAGGAGCTGTGGGCGAGCCTTGTTTAGTTTATAGGGAATTAGAGTATTAAAACAAAACAAAAAAGTATTTGGCTTGAGGAATGCCCTATAAACTATATGAAAGGAACACAATTATGTAATGAGTAAAAGTTTATCTCGGATCCACTTTAACCTCCCCGGCGTTCTATTGAGATCGCCAGGGAGGCTGCGGGAGGGGTTTTTTTTAATTAAAAAAAAACTATTTCATGCAGCCAACTGAAAGTTGGCTGCATGAAAGCCCACTAGAGGGCGCTCCGAGGGCGTTCTTACGATCGCCTCCGGCGCCCAGAACAAACAAGGAAGGCCGCAATGAGCAGCCTTCCTTGTTTGGCTTTCCTCGTCGCCATGGCGACGAGCGGAGTGACGTCATGGACGTCAGCCGACGTCCTGACGTCAGCCCCCTCCGATCCAGCCCTTAGCGCTGGCCGGAACTGATTGGTCCGGCTGCGCAGGGCTCGGGCTGCTGGGGGGACCCTCTTTTGCCGCTGCTCGCGGCGGATCGCCGCAGAGCGGCGGCGATCAGGCAGCACACGCGGCTGGCAAAGTGCCGGCTGCGTGTGCTGCTTTTTATTTGAAGCAAGTCGGCCCAGCAGGGCCTGAGCGGCAGCCTCCGGCGGTGATGGACGAGCTAAGCTCGTCCATACCGCTCAGGAGGTTAAGACAAGTTCCTTTTTAAATTTAGAAACTAAATGTCCTCATATTTTCATCTGACAGTTTCCTACACCCACCTTGTGAAAGGAAGAGTGGTAACTAGTGTTGATCGGATACCTCATTATCCTATTCGAGTTTGGTCGAATTCACTCGAAGTTCGATATTCGAGTTAATCGAATACCCGATTCGACCTTGGATATCCGACGTCACTATCCGAGTCTGTATTCGAGTAAACTTGTAAACTTGTATTGGAGGTCAATGATGCATGAAACTACATTTTTTATGAAGAAAAACATCAAGTGATTATGTGGTGATGTAGTACTTATAAAAAAGGTCTCAAATCAAAAATAGTAAATTAACTTCATGAAAAGTGTTTGCATGAGAAGGTGTGTCCAAAAAGGTTGTAAGTTGGAAGTCTTCATTTACGTCGTCTTCATCTTCTTCTTCTATATCTTCTGCTTCTTCTATATCGTCTTCTTTTTCTTCTTCTTCTATATCTTCTTCTACTCGAATCTTCTTCATCTTCTACTTCTTGTATCTTCTTCAATTATCTTTTTCTTCTTCCTCTTCTTCTTCTATATCTTCCTCTTCTTCTTCCTCCTCTTCTTCTCTATCATTATATTATAAAATAGCAACAAGGATGAGAATTGGCTCTTGGGTGCATGAAAAAAAAAAAAAAAAAATATATATATATATATATATATATAGCTTTATTACAAAATCATTACATATCACAGAATCTATGAATACAAAAATTATATGTATCAACAAATCCCCCCATACAACACTAACATTAAAAACTACCCCAACTGGGCATAATGATTGCACCGGATCATTGGGGGGCTGCAGTCCCCCAAAAAACTTCCAACCTATTCATAGGTAGTTCAAAAGGTGAATAACCTCATGGCAATATAATACGACAAATATGGATATAATCCTGATGGCAAAACCAGCATGCGGCATGTAGCAAACAGACCTGTGGCAATCATAGGACCATTGATGAATTCCTGCAGCATTGGGGTCATAGATCCATCTAATCCATCTAATGGATCTATGACCCCAATGCTGCAGGAATTCATCAATGGTCCTATGATTGCCACAGGTCTGTTTGCTACATGCCGCATGCTGGTTTTGCCATCAGGATTATATCCATATTTGTCGTATTATATTGCCATGAGGTTATTCACCTTTTGAACTACCTATGAATAGGTTGGAAGTTTTTTGGGGGACTGCAGCCCCCTAATGATCCGGTGCAACCATTATGCCCTGTTGGGGTAGTTTTTAATGTTCGTGTTGTATGGGGGGATTTTTTGATACATATAATTTTTGTATTTATAGATTCTGTGATATGTAATGATTTTGTAATAAAGCTATATATATATATATATATATATATATATATATATATATATATATATATATATATATCTCTCTCTCTCTCTATATATATATATATATATATATATATATATATATATATATATATTCATGCACCCAAGAGCCAATTCTCATCCTTGTTGCTATTTTATGAACTGTTGTTGGCTAAGGTGCATGAATGGATTTTTTATATGGATGGTTTGATAATCAATATAATTTATAATTTGGTTCACTTGTCCACTGATCTCTTATCCAGAGATATTTATTTATCATTATATTCTGTGTCTTGGTTTTCCTTTCTTTTGTAATATTTTTTTTTTATTTCATTTGTGGAAATATTTTATTTTAATAACACCATAGTTATATTTGTGTTGATGGCATAATAGGTAGGTAGTGGCACATTGCAAGCACATTGCAAGCCACAGAGCCTTTTTCTGTGTACCCTGGTGGTGGTAAAACCCAGACATCAGCAGGAGTAGTTGCAAGTTGTAGTGTGGTAATAGCTGCCGCCGGTAGGAGAGTGGGTGGGCAGGTGGCAGCAGAAAATAGTTCTTCTGTTCTCCCTGGCAGTGGTAGCAGCATACAGACAGCAGAAGCTCAATGCAGCTACAGGAGGAGTAGTAGTGTGAGTCAGGCAGTGTGATGTGACTGACATAATAGGCCCTGGTTCCTAGCGGTGGTACGAGGGCCGTAAATAAACATCATGAGGTTCCAGACAGCGGTCGTGAAGCCCACATTGTGTCCAATACATAAAAATAATTGGGACAGCACAGTTTTCAACCCGGACACCTCTAAATTAATTACAATTTTTTTTTTCAAATTGATGCAGCTATTTTTGAGTGTAATAGCTGGTGGCGCATGGGCAGCAGCACCTTGTAATGTGTTCCCTGGCAGTGGAGACACAGACAGCAGGAGGAAATACAACAGCAGGCAGCATGAGGAGGATGAGTGTGTGTGGCAGACTGGCATTTGACAGCAGGCAGGAGGGCAGGCAGCGAGACATAATAGGCCCTGGGTCCTAGCGGTGGTTCCAGGGCCGTAAATAAACATCATGAGGCTCCAGACAGCGGTCGTGAAGCCCACATTGTGTCCAATACACAATTGAGACAGCACAGTTTTCAACCCGGACACCTCTAAAATAATTAAACATTTTTTTTTTCAAAATAATGCAGGCAGAGAGGCAGCTATTTTTGAGCGTAATAGCTGGTGGCGCATGGGCAGCAGCACCTTGTAATGTGTTCCCTGGCAGTGGAGACACAGACAGCAGGAGGAAATACAACAGCAGGCAGCGTGAGGAGGATGAGTGTGTCTGGCAGACTGGCATTTGGCAGCAGGCAGGAGGGCAGGCAGCGAGACATAATAGGCCCTGGGTCCTAGCGGTGGTTCCAGGGCTGTAAATAAACATCATGAGGTTCCAGACAGCGGTCGTGAAGCCCACATTGTGTCCAATACACAATTGGGACAGCACAGTTTTCAACCCGGACACCTCTAAATTAATTACATTTTTTTTTTTTTCAAAATAATGCAGGCAGCTATTTTTGAGCGTAATAGCTGGTGGCGCATGGGCAGCAGCACCTTTTCATGTGTTCCCTGGCAGTGGAGACACAGACAGCAGGAAGAAATACAGCAGCAGCAGCAGGTGTAATGTGTGTGTGCGCCACTTCATGTCCCCCTCTCGCCGACAACAGGGGCCAGAAATTCGCCTTCCACCCAAGCTTGGTTCATTTTGAGAAACGTCAGTCTGTCCACAGACTTGTGAGACAGACGAGATCGCTTCTCAGTAACGACTCCACCGGCTGCACTGAAGCAACGCTCTGACAGTACGCTGGAAGGGGGGCAGGAGAGCACTTCCAGGGCGTACTGCGCAAGCTCGCTCCAGATCAGCAGGTGCTTGACCCAATACTCCATGGCATCAACAGGGGCAACGCTGTCAAGCCCGCTGAAGGACCCCATGTAGTCAGCCACCATGCAGGTCAAGCGCTGTCTGTGACCGGAGAAGGATGCTGCTGCAGGCACCTCCTCTCTAGTCCTTGGCAGCTCTACACTCATGTAGAGCTCGTTGGTCAGAGACAGCAGGTCTGTGGTGCACGTGCGCTTGCTGCTGGTGGATGCAGGCACCTGCTGCTGCCTCTGTGCTGGCTGGACAGTGGGGGTGGATGGCTGAGGGAAGGCTTCCTCCAAGCGCTCAACAAGGGACAGCTGCAAATCCCTCATTTGTTGCGCACGGTCTCCTCCTGCAGGCAGGAACTGGCTGTGCTTCCCCTTCAGACGTGGGTCCAGCATCATGCAGATCCAGATGTCCTCCCTCTTCTTCATCTGGATGACCCTTGGGTCCATGCGCAGGCACCTCAGCATGTGCGCTGCCATTGGGAAGAGTCTGGCCACGTCTGCTGGCACATCATCGGCAGCCCCAGAGTCGACAGTGCTGTCTTCCTCTGCTGCTCCCCCTCATCAGCAGCAAGGTTAGGGACCTCCACCAACCCCAAGCCCTCCTCCTCAGAGGTGGCCTGTGAAGCTTCCTGCAGCTCCTGCGGGTCCAAGGCTGCCGCTCCCTCTTCCAGCAGTGCATACAGGGCCCTGTCCAGCACACACACCAAGGGGACCCACTCGCACACCATTGCATGGTCCCTGCTTACCATGTTGGTGGCCTGCAGGAAGGGTGCCAGGACTGAGCACACCTGCTGCATGTGCCCCCAGTCCTCCGTGGAGATGATGGATGGGAGGTTGGTGGCGGCACTCCCAGTTGCAGTGAGGGAGGCAACTGTTGCTCGTGCAACGTACTGGCTGACAGCCTGCCTCTGTTCAACCAGACGCTCCAACATCGCCAGGGTGGAGTTCCAGCGAGTTGGAACATCGATCATGAGCCGGTGCTGTGGCAGGTGCAGCTCCTTCTGCACCTCTTCCAGGCTTGCTATGGCTGCAGGCGAGTGCCGGAAATGACGCACAACCTTCCTTGCCGCCTCAAGGAGTCGGTCCATCCCCTGGTAGGTCCGCAGGAACTTTTGGACTACCGGGTTTAGGACGTGCGCCAGGCAGGGGATGTGGGTCAGGTCTCCCTTGTTGATGGCAGCAACCAGGTTTGCCCCATTGTCGGACACCACCTCTCCGACTCTGAGGCCTCTGGGGGTCAGCCAATTCCTCTCCTGCTCTCGGAGTTTGGCCAGGACATGGTTCGCCGTCAGTTTGGTCTTCCCCAGGCTGACCAATTCCAGCAGTGCTTGGCAGTGGCGGGGCTTCACGCTGCTGCTGAGGCGGGGGGGTTGGGCTGGTGTGCCGGAGGATGGAAGCGGATCAGAGGTACCTGCTGCAATTCCGCTGACCCTGTATGGCGGCACCACCCACTGCGTTGTTGCTGCTGCTCTGACAGTGCCCGATGCTGCTCCCTCCCTCCTCACCCCCTTCCACCAAGCTGACCCAATGCGCGGTGAAGGACAGATAGCGGCCGGTCCCAAACCGGCTGCTCCACGAGTCCATGGTGACGTGGACCCATTGACCCACCGCGTGATCCAGCCCTCTCCCGACATTGGCCATCACAGAGCGGTGAAGTGCAGGGATGGCCGTGCGTGCAAAATAATGTCGGCTGGGGAATGGCCAATCGGGGGCTGCACGCATGTCGCTCCCCTCCTGCACAAGGGAATAAGGCATGAGTTGGGAGCACATGGCCCGTGCCAGCAAGCCGTTCAGCTGACGCACGCTGCTGGGAGGCAGAACCCTGACCACGCCCTGGAAGGTGTCGCTGAGCAGGGTCTGGCGACGCCTTTTGCTGGCACGGGAATCAATGGAGGGAGCAGAGGAGGTCACTGAGGACTGGCTGTCAGAACAGGCCTCAGTTTTGGCGGCAGGAGTTGCAGAGGGAGGAGGAGCAGTGCGTTTCTGACGCACTCCTGCTGGTGCTGCTGGAGGAGGTGGAGGAGGGCGGGTGGCTGCTGCCGACGGCTTCGCAGTGGTGGCGGGTCTGCCACTGCCAGCTTCTTTCAACTTCATGAACTCCTCATGCTCATGGAAGTGTTTCCCTGCCAGATGGTTCACCAGAGAGGTGGTGCCGTACGCTGAGGGCTCCTTCCCTCTGCTGAGCTGCTGGCGGCACTGGTTGCAGGTGGCATACTTGCACTCCACATATGGCAGGGTGAAAAAATTCCAAATTGGGGAGGTGAAGTTGCCCCTTCGGCTGGAAGGTGCTGCTGCTGCTCTCCCTGTGGTGGTTGGGTGGGGGGGGGGGGGGGTTCTTGGTGCGGCTGGTGGCACTGGAAGAACTCTCCGCCTCCGGATCAGCACCCTGTGTGGCCTGCATACCACGCCCACTTCTGATCCTGCCTATGCCTGCGATGCTGATCCTTCTAGCAAGGCCCACAGACGCATCCTCCTCCTCCTCAGAGCTGATGACATCCCTAGGATCTGCCGCCCAGTCTCTGACCTTCACCCTGTCATCATCATCCTCCCCCTCCGCAAACATGTCCTGCTGGGATGACCCCACAAACTCCCCTTCTGCATGCATGGGCTGAGGGACAGTCACCACTGTCTGACTATCCAAAGCATCATCCCCCAAAGTGCCCATCAGCATTTCTTCCTCCTCCATTGCCAATTCTGCCGCAACAGCACTCCATAGCCCCGCTGTGCTTGGGGATAAGATGGTGCTGAGTGACAGAGTGCTGGTGTTGCCCGCTGGGGCTGGAGAACTGCACTCCTCCTCCCCAGGCAGTGCTGGGCGGCTGCTGCTGCTCTTGCGAACAGGAGTGGTGGCGGGGGTGGAGGACTTGGTTCCAGAGCTAATGGTGGCCTGCTCATCCACCATCAGTTCCACCACAGCGTCTGCGTCCTTCTCCTCAATAGGACGACTACGACCTGGCGGTGGGAGGAACATCTGCGCCACACGCTGCTGCATCTCTGCAGCGTGACTCCCAGCTGTTGGGTGGCCAAGGCGTCCACGGCCAGTGGCTAATGGCGGAATAGCCACTGGTGCAGACGCAGAACTGCGCGTGGTGGTGGTGGCGGCGCGGCTGCCACGCCCACGACCTCCTGCCGATGCCCTTGCTGCCCCTGCCCAAACCGCGGCTGCCAGTGCCAGACATCATATATGTTTAATATTATACAAATGAAAAAAAAAAGTTATGTTTGTAAAGGCGGGTGGGACAAGTGGGGTACTTTAATGGGGTGGGACTGGTGGTGGTGGTGGGTGTGTGAGGTGACGGACAGGTGTACTCTACAGCAGAGAT
Source organism: Hyperolius riggenbachi (assembly GCF_040937935.1). Taxonomy (NCBI): domain Eukaryota; kingdom Metazoa; phylum Chordata; class Amphibia; order Anura; family Hyperoliidae; genus Hyperolius; species Hyperolius riggenbachi. Next base: position 195,509,500 of record NC_090654.1, read on the forward strand.
CGGTGTAGCGCTAACGAGAGAGTGCGCAGTGCGCACACAAAGACCCTAGCTGACGCTGACTGACGGTGTCCCTATACACAGACTACAGTACAAGTTAGCGAATACACAATAGAAGTAATATAAACAAATAGGACAGGTGTAGCACTAACGAGAGGGTGCGGACAGCGCAGACGTGCACTGCGCACACAAAGACCCTAGGTAACACGGTGACGGACGGTCCCTATACACAGACTAGAGTACACTACAGTACTAACTAAACAATAGAAGAATCTAGCTAAACAATAGAACAGTTGTGACTAGATTACAAAGAGCAGATACAGGACAGGTATAGCAGTAAAGCTGGGCCTTGCTAACTACAAAATAGTACAATAATCTATCTAACACAGAAGTAGTAGTACAGTAGAGTAGGACAGGTGAGAGCACAGGTAACTAGAGCACAGAGCAGGGCAGGCTGCCTTGCCTAGGCACAGGGCCTAGCTGCTGGCTGCAGCAGCACCAGTGACAGCCTCCCTAGTCCCTAATCACACAAACTAAACTGCCTAAAATACAATCTATCTACAATACAAAGCAATACAGTTGAATATCAAGTGTTGGAGTGTAAAAACGCTTGGTTTAGAGCACAATAAATGCACTTGCACACAGACAAAAAGCACTGGAGCAATCGCTCAGTACAATCAGTCAGTAAGTCGCAAGCAGGACGAGTGAGGAAAGATGGTGTCTGCTATTTATAGAGAGGAGCTTGGCCAGGCTCCCCCTCTGTGATTGGCTGCAGTCAGAGGGCTGGGAGCCCTCTGATTCGCTTGTGAGGACTCGAGGTGATGTCAGACGTGACGCTATCCGAGCTGGTGACGCTATCCGAGCTCGGATAGCTAGGATATCTCCGGATAGCTGCTTGCTATCCGAGTGCGCTCGGATAGCACAGCCCGGATAGCTAATACTATTCAAGCTCGAATAGTGAAAAAAGAGCTAGGATATCAGAGTATCTCGGATATCCTAGCTCTGATGAGCACCACTGGTGGTAACTCACCCATGCCGTGGAGAAAGGAAACCATAACCTAATAAAACTACTTACTGATGTTAAACAGCATTACTAACACCATGCTGAAACCACAGTCTGATAGCGGTGTCTAGATATGTGTATCTGATAGTACCCGAGACACACAAGATGACAGGTGGGACATTCTTCTTTCTCGTACAACAGTGAGTAGCAGCCAGTGAAAGAAAGATGGCCACGATATTCACAAGCATAACCTTCTGTCTCAGCTTCATTCACGCAGGAGACTGAAGGTGGTGAATTCACAGTCTGTCAGCTGCTCCCATGCATTGCTGGCACTTGGCACAGGCAGTGGAGAGGCTGCTACCCATAAAAAGGAAAAAAGGTGGAGGGGTTAGTCTCTTTGTTAAGAATTCTTTTACAGGTGTCGTGAACGATGAGATGGAGGAAGATTGTGAAGATGTGTAGTCCGTTTGGGTAAATATTCATGGTGGAACTAAAGGTTGCCAATTGCTTATTGGGGTATGCTAGAGGCCACCACATATTCATGAAGCTGCAGAACTGCAATTACTACAGCAGATTGAAAAAGCTGCAAGTAAAAATGAGGTCATAGTTATGGGTGACTTCAACTTTCCAGACATCGACATTGAGGCTACTACCCATTCTGGTAAAAGCAGCAGATTTCTGGCATCACTACAGGACAATTACTTGACTCAAATGGTAACGGAACCAACTAGGGGGAATGCGTTACTGTATTTGATCATTTCTAATAAACCAGATAATGTATCCAATGTGCAGGTTCAAGAACATTTGGGAAATAGTGATCACAACATGATAACGTTTGATCTGGTGACTGATAGACAGCGGGACCACTAAAACTATGAATTTTAGAAAAGCAAAGTTCAATCAACTCAGGCAGGCACTAAGTTTGGTGAACTGGGGTAATGTACTATAAGGGGAGGACACTGAAGGGAAATGGCAAGCTTTTAAGCTTATTCTCAATCAATATTGTAGCATGTACATCCCATATGGAAACAAAATGTCTAGGAATAAAAAAGGCCTCTATGGATGAATAGAAAGGTTAGAGATAAAATGAAGGGGAAAAAATGCCTATAAGGTCCTAAAACAGGAGGGAACCAAGGCTGCATTAAGCAATTATAAGGAGTGCAATAAAAGTTGTATAAAAGAAATTAGGCTGGCAAAGATTGAAGCTGAAAATCAAATCGCTAGGGATATCAAATCTAACCCAAAGAAGTTTTCAAAGTACATCAACTCAAAAAAAAAGAAAGGTTGACTGTATTGGACTCCTAAAGGATGAGGCTGGGAACTCAATGGTGGATGACCAAGGTAAGGCAGAGTTATTAAATGCCTTCTTTGCTTCTGTCTTCACAAGGGAAACATCACTGTTGCAAATTACAGATGCAGAAGAGTCTCAATCTTCCAACTGTAATATTGACCTCTTGCCGACCGCGTCACGGCGATGGGCGTGGCCGCGGCGGCAGCCCCAGGACCGCCTAACGCCGATTGGCGTAAAGTCCTGGGGCTCTGTTTTGCAGGAGATCGCGCACGCATCTCCTGCTTGGGGGGCGGAGCTCCGCCACGCCTTCAGTCTCCGAGCAGCTATTGCAGCTCGGGAGACTGTTAGACGGCGTGATCGCTGTCTATTTACATGGTGCAGCGCTGCGATCAGCAGCAGCGCTGCACGGGGGACAAGAGAGCGATCAGCTCTCATAGGGTGAAGCCTATGAGAGCTGATCGCTATGATTGGCTGGCTGGGGGGGAGGGAGGGATATTAGGCAACACTAATATTTATTTTAAAAAAAATAAACATGGGGGGAGCGGTCAGACCCCACCAACAGAGAGCTCTGTTGGTGGGGAGAAGGGGGGGGGGATCACTTGTGTGCTATGTTGTGCGGCCCTGCAACTTGGCCTTAAAGCTGCAGTGGCCAATTTTACTAAAAATGGCCTGGTCACTAGGGGGGTTTAGCCCTGCAGTCCTCAAGGGGTTAAATACTTAATGCAGGAAGAAGTGAAGGCAAGAATAAACAAATTAAAAATAGACAAGGCACCTGGCCCGGATGGCATGCATCCTCGGATCCTAAGGGAATTAAGTTCAGTTATAGATAAAACCCTTTATCTTATCTTTTGTGACTCTCTTTCAACTGGCAGAGTCCCAGTGGATTGGCGTACAGCCCACGTTTTCCCATTGTTTAACCACTTGAGGACTGCAGGGCTAAACCCCCCTAGTGACCAGGCCATTTTTAGCAAAATTGGCCACTGCAGCTTTAAGGCCAAGCTGCAGGGCCGCACAACTCAGCACAGAAGTGATCCCCCCCCCCTTTTCTCCCCACCAACAGAGCTCTCTGTTGGTGGGGTCTGATCGCTCCCCCCATGTTTATTTTTTTAAAATAAATATTATTGTTTGTTGTTTTTCTTTAAAAACCTGTTTCTTTAAATTTCTTCCCTCCCTCCCTCCCTCCCCACAGCCAGCCAATTATGGCGATCGGCTGTCATAGGCTTCTGCCTATGAGAGCCGATCGCTCTCTTGTCCCCCATGGGGACAGCCGTGTCACACGGCTGTCCCCAGTGCAGCGCTGCTGCTCATCGCAGCGCTGCACCTAGTAAATAGACGGCGTGATCGCCGTCTAACAGTCTCCCGCTCCATGTCCAGGATTGATAACTCCATGTCCAGGATTGATACGGCCTTTGGCTCTAACCCCCTGCTGTCACAGGTGCAAAAAATTGAAATTCTTCCGGTCGGTATTTCAGACTAATTCTAAACCTAAAGACCGACTCTGGCGAGTCTCTCGATTCTTTGTCAATAATCAGGAGATCCGGCCCCGGATAGAGACCAACATCACTGAGTACTGGGACACCAATGCAAACACTGCCCCCGAAGGGGTGGTTTGGGACGCGGCTAAAGCAGTCATACGGGGACATTACACATCTGCCATTAAACAATACAAAGATAATACACGGGAAAAAACACGTCTACTAGAACAGAAAATGACAATAGCCGAGGCCCAGTACACTAGGACATCAAAAACAGAAGACTGGCAAAACTGGTACCAGCATATGCGACAATGGCGACTAGAAATGATCTCTTTGACTAAGGGCTCTCTGCTACACCAGTCTCAACGAATCTTCGAACAGGGGGAAAAAAACAGTAAAACACTGGCATGGTTAGCCAAAGAAGTAAATGGCAGCTCAGCTGTTCAGGCCATAAGGGGTGACCATGACATTATATTAACTGACCCCGAAGAAATTAATAATACCTTCATAAAATATTACCAGAAACTGTATTCCTCAAGAGCGCACTATACCACATATGAACTGCTAGAATACTTAGGTATGATAGACACCCCTTCCTTAGCGCCGGAGGATAGTCAGATCCTAGAGAAAGACATCACCATCAAAGAAGTCCGAATGGCAATATCTGGCCTTAACCAGTTCGCATTCAGTCGTTTTTCGCTTCATGCATCCGAACAATGTTCACCTCCCATTCATTAGCCTATAACTTTATTACTACTTATCACAATGAACTGATCTATATCTTGTTTTTTCCGCCACCAATTAGGCTTTCTTTGGGGGGTACATTTTACTAAGAGCCACTTTACTGTAAATGCATTTTAAAAGGAAGAATAAGAAGAAAACGGAAACAAATCATTATTTCTCACTTTTCGGCAATTATAGTTTTAAAATAATACATGCTTCCATAATTAAAACCCACGTATTGTATATGCCCATTTGTCCCGTTTATTACACCATTTAAATTATGTCCCTATCACAATGTATGGCGACAATATTTTATTTGGAAATAAAAGTGCATTTTTTCCGTTTTGCATTCATCACTATTTACAAGCTTATAATAAAAAAAAAAAAGAAATATTTCATCTTTACATAGATATTTAAAAAGTTTAGACCCTTAGGTAAATATTTGTGTTTTTTTTTTTTTTTTATTGTAATGTTTTTTTTTTTTTTTAATTAAACATTTTATGTGGGTATTTTTGGGAGGGTGGGATTGAAATTGTATTTTTTTTGTAAATATATGTGTATTTTTATTTTTATTTAACCTTTAGATGTAGTTTACTTTTTGGCCACAAGATGGCAGCCGTGAGTTGTTTACAGTGACGTCACTCTAAGCGTACCACGTACACTTAGAGCGACATAGGAAGCAGAAAAAGCGTAGCTTCCGAGAGAAGCTGTCGCTTTTTCTGCGGGGGAGAGGAATCAGTGATCGGGCACCGTTGCCCGATTCACTGATTCACTGGCTAACAAACCGCCGGCCGGGAGCGCGCGTGCACGCGCGCGATCGGCCGCGTGGACGCGCAGGAGCGCACATGGCTTCCTGGACGTGAGTTTCACGCCCAGGAATGTCAAATAGTTAAGCCGCAAAAATCCCCAGGTCCAGATGGACTACCCTCGGAGTTCTATCACGTATATAATGAAACCCTGGCCCCTAAACTCTGTAAACTGTTCAATAATGTCCTCAACGGTGACAACCTTCCCAGCTCCTTATCTGAAGCTATTATAATTGTTATACTGAAACCATTAAAAGATCCACATGAGTGTAGCTCATATAGACCAATTTCCCTTCTAAATGTGGACGCAAAAATCTTAGCAAAAATATTAGCTAACAGACTAAACCCAATCATCACCTCCCTGACACACTGCGATCAATCCGGGTTTATGCCCCACAAGGGCACGGATATTAACATACGTCGCCTTTTCACAAATATCTCCATCCCAGGCACAGGCTCTGGTAAACGGACTGTGGCTTCTCTTGACACCGAAAAAGCCTTTGATTCCATGGAATGGCCATACCTTTGGCATTTACTGTAACAATATGGCTTTGGACCGAGGTACATATCACTAATTAAAGCTCTATATCGCTCCCCCATAGCACGAATAAAAACGGGTGATGTGATTTCTGACGCTTTCAGATTACATAGAGGTACCCGTCAGGGCTGCCCCCGGTCACCCTACTTATTCTCTCTAGCCATAGAACCAATGGCCATACAGGTACGATCCTCTCCAGTAATCCAAGGTATACAAGTAGGTCCCATAGAAGAGCGTATCTCGCTCTATGCGGACGACACCTTTCTATATCTAGGAGACCCTGACTCCTCTTTAACAACTGCTTTAGAGATAATACAGACATTCGGTATGTATTCAGGACTCCGTATCAACAAAGACAAATCAGTTTTGATGCAGCTAGACCAATTTTCAACCATCGCGACTGACCCTCCCCTCAAATGGGTTAAAGAGTTTATGTATCTGGGGGTAAGAACAACAGCTCAGGTCTCAGACTTCCACACACTAAACGTACTTCCCATATTACACAAATTTAACCAGAAGATTGCTGTCTGGAAAAACCTTCCTCTTTCACTGATCGGACGTATTAACATTTTTAAAATGATATTCCTCCCAAAATTTCTATACATTTTCCGCCAAACTCCCACGATTATTCCTAAAAAATTCTTCCGTATCTTACACTCCTCCATAACCTCATTCATATGGCACAACCACCCTCCTAAAATAGCCTTATCCACTCTCCAACTACCAATGGAATATGGAGGCTTGGCCCTTCCAGATCTATATCTCTACTATTGTGCGGCGGTGTTGGTCTCTGTCCGGTGGTGGTTTGCGCAAGATACATACAATCCAGCGGTTACAGTCGAGGCAGCTAGACTAGGCTCCTACGAGCGTCTGACCCTGCTAGTCTTTAGAGGCACTACAAACGACGACAGAACTACTACTCCAATGGCGACAACGGCAAGGGTTTGGAGAGATATGATCAATCTTGTAGGGGGGGGGGGGGGGGGGCAAGCTACAATCTCCACATACTCCCCTTTGGGACAACCCCAATCTACCTCACTTTGTGGAAATCCCTGACCCGCTGTTGTGGGCTCAACATGGTATTAAGGCAATACACCACATAACAAAAGATGGGAAGCTCTACTCGTTTAACCAACTTAAACAAAGATATTCGCTTAAAAACAGCATGTTCTTTCGCTACCTCCAAATCCGCCATGCTTTTAGCTCTCAGTTTCCGGGAGACAGAATACCCAATTTAGAGTCCTGCCACTTGGAAACTACTCTGATGAGTAAATATCTCGACAAACCCTTATCAGTAATATATTATGAACTACTGAACACTGAAACGAAGGGATGGACTAAGTGTAAATCTAAATGGGACACTGATGTCCCCGACATAGACGCCCAAGACTGGGAAGACATTTTAGAGGAATACATTAAATTGCCCATATGCTCCAGGGATAGATTAGTTCAACTCAAGTTCTTACATAGAACGTACCTGACCCCCGTGCGTATGCATAACATCTCCGCTGCTAATACGGCTACGTGCTCAAAATGCAATCAAGAGGATGGCACGTTTATACATGTCTTCTGGTCATGTCCAGTTATTTCTCAATTTTGGGCTGAAGTATTTCAGATACTGAACACTATCTTAACCACCCAACTGGTGCAGACACCAAAACTAGCCTTACTGGGTATCCTTGGGGAAACCTCACTTAATAAACACGCTCAGTACCTAATCAAAATAGTTAACCTATATTCCCGCAAAGAAATCCTTAGGGTCTGGAAGGGAAATGTAGGCCCCTCAATCAATTTCCTTAAAAAATCCATTAATCAAGCCCTGACCCTATATAAACTGACCTACCTGAACAGGAACTGCCCATCCAAATTTGACAAAATCTGGTCCCCATGGATTAATAATATGGATACTACCTCGGAGACTCCCTCCTAAAAAGGACATATAGCCTCTACCCTTAAGATAGATACTATAACTAAATGACCATCGAGGCCTCCTTTATCCTTGGGGGGTGGGGGTGGTGGGTGGGGGGGGAGGGGGGGCGATCCGATAGTTCTTCCTTCTTTCTTTTTTTCTCTGCTCTTTCTCAAATCTTCTAACCTCTAATCTAATAAATTAACGTATGAAATGAAGCAGCAACCATCAGCTCAACCTGTACTAACTGAAGAATGGATGCTGTGATACCTCACTCCCGATCACCTAATATACCTATGATACGAGGCATCCTTGTTAAACCAACTGCTGAAATGTTTTCTGCCGCACTCTGACTGCAGCTGACTTCTAGCTAATTGCATATCTTACTGTATTAGATGTACAAGTTTGTTGGCCTACGGCCGTGTTATGTATGTAAAAAATTCAATAAAAATGATTTGTTAACAGTCTCCCGAGCGGCAATAGCCGCTCGGAGACTGAAGGCGGGGCGGAGCTCCGCCCTCCGAGCATGAGATGCGCGCGCACCATGCGCGCGATCTCATGCAAAACAGAGCCCCAGGACTTTACGCCAATTGGCGTTAGGCGGTCCTGGGGCTGCCGCCGCGGCCACGCCTACTGGCGTGACGCGGGCGGCAAAAGGTTAAGAAGGGCAAAAAATCTCCAGGAAATTATAGACCTGTAAGCTTAACATCAGTTGTATGCAAACTATTTGAGGGGTTACTAAAGCTGGCCATACACTAGGCCGATTCCCCGCCGATCGACAGCACATTCGATCACTGGGATCGAATCTGCTGTCACATCGTTCACGCTACACGCTAAATTTCGATCTATTTCGTCCCGAAATAGATCAATCATGTCGATCGCCCGCCGGTAGGGAGCCCGTCGCTAGCGGCGTTCGAGTGCCCGACGACCGATGCAATAGAGCGGCAATACATTACCTGCTCCGCCGGCGCGACTCCCCCCGGTCACCGCTGCTCAGTCTCCGGTCTGGTCTCCGGCAGGCTTCACTTCTTCCTGCCTGGCAGGAAGTTTAAACAGTAGAGGGCGCTCTACTGTTTAAACTTCCTGCCGGGCAGGAAGAAGTGAAGCATGCCAGACCCGGAGACCAGACCAGAGCGGAGAAGAAGCTGCGGGGACAGAGAGGGACTCGCGCCGGCCGGAACAGGTAATGTATGCGGGGGGGGGGGGGGGGGATTGAGCAGCGGCAGCACCACCACAGATTGTGAACCGTTTCAGGCTGAAATCGGTTCACAATCTGTTTGCGTAAGGCAGCCATACGATCCCTCTCTGATCAGATTCGATCAGAAAGGGATCTATCTGTTGGTTGAATCTGATGGCAAATCGACCAGTGTATGGCTACCTTAAAGGGAAGGTTCAGGGAGGGTGGGTAAAAAATAAAAATCAAATTCCACTTACCTGGGGCTTCCTCCAGCCTGTGGCAGGCAGGAGGTGCCCTCGCCGCCGCTCCGCAGGCTCCCGGTGGTGCGCCCGACCTGGCCAGGCCGGCTGCCAGGTCGGGCTCTTCTGCGCTCCAAGGCCCGGAACTTCTGCGCCCCACGCCGGCGCTCTGACGTCATCGGACGTCCTCCGGGCTCTACTGCGCATGCGCAGAACTACTACAGTAGAGCACGGAGGACGTCCGATGACGTCAGAGCGCCGGCGTGGGACGCAGAAGTTCCGGGCCTTGGAGCGCAGAAGAGCCCGACCTGGCAGCCGGCCTGGCCAGGTCGGGCGTGCCACCGGAGACCACCGGGAGCCTGCGGAGCGGCGGCGAGGGCACCTCCTGCCTGCCACGGGCTGGAGGAAGCCCCAGGTAAGTGGAATTTGATTTTTATTTTTTGCCCACCCTCCCTGAACCTTTCCTTTAAGAGATACTATACATGACTACATAGTAGAAAATAATCGTATTTCTCAGCATCAACATGGGTTTACTAAAGACAGGTCCTGTTTGACCAACATGCTCAGCTTTTATGAGGTAGTGAACGCTAATGTGGATATTGGGAATGCTATAGATGTGATATACTTGGACTTTGCAAAGGCCTGCGACACTGTTCCACACAAAAGTCTGGTGCAAAAGTTGAGGATGCAAGGACTGGGGAAGAGTCTGTGTGCATGGATAGGGAACTGGCTAATGGACAGAAAACAAAGAGTTGTGGTCAATGGATCATACTCAAAATGGGTGACTGTTAGCCGTGAGGTCCCACAGGGGTCTGTACTGGGTCCAGTGCTCTTCAGTTTATATATGAATGACCTAGTAGATGCAGTAGTAAGCAATGTTGCTATTTTTGCAGATGATACAAAATTGTGCAGAATCATCAACTCTCTGGAAGATAGGGACATATTGCAACAGGATCTGGATAGGATGGCTATATGGGCACATAAATGGCAGATGAAATTCAATGTTGAAAAATGTAAAGTCATGCATTTTGGTCGTACCAATAGTCTAGCACCATACAAAATAAATGGGATACAGTTGGGGACATCAAACTTGGAGAAGGACTTAGGAGTACTCATCGACAAGAAGTTAAATAATCATACTCAATGCCAAGCCGCTGCAGCTAAAGCTAACAAAATTTTGGGATGCATTAAAAGGTAAATAAAAACTTGAGATGCTAGCATAATATTTCCCCTGTTTAACTCTCTAGTAAGGCCACATCTGGAATATGGAATTCAGTTCTGGGCACCACATTACAGGAAAGATATTGCAGTTTTAGAGCAGGTGCAGGGACGAGCAACAAAATTGATGTGGGATGGAAGGTCTCAATTACCAAGAAAGGTTAGATACACTGGGTTTATTTAGTCTAGAGAAAAAAGACGCCTTAGAGGGGATCTAATTAACATGTATAAATACGTCAGAGGGCAATATAAAAGCTTGGCGGATGAGATTTTTGTCCCTAGGCCTTCTCAAAGGACTAGAGGACATGATCTGTGCATGGAGGAAAAACGTTTTAGACATTTAGGAAAGGATTCTTTACAGTAAGAGTGATTAAGATGTGGAATGCATTGCCACAGGAAGTAGTTATGGCAAATTCTATACCTGCATTTAAAGGGGGCTTAGATGCTTTCCTTGCGTTGAAAGACATCCATGGCTACAATTACTAGGTAATGCCTAATGTTGATCCAGGGATTTTATCTGATTGCCATCAGGAGTCGGGAAGGAATTTTTCCCCTTTGGGGCTAATTGGACCATGCCTTGTAAGGGTGTTTCGCCTTCCTCTGGATCAACAGGGAAATGTGAGGGGGCGTGCTGGTGTTGTCCTTTGTTCTCTGGTTGAACTCGATGGACGTATGTTTTTTTTCAACCCAAATAACTATGTAACTATGAGATAAAGAATAATATATTTTTTTCTTTCTTAAATCCCCCAGTTTTAGCTGAAAAGGTATTCATGTCTCAGGTGAGTGACAGACCGGGCTGTCCACACAAACTGTATCCTGGGCACTATAAAAAGGACATGCCTCATTAGCATTGTGGTCAGTCACAGTGGATCTGATGTACAATCTGCTGTGTGCATCCGCTTCTCTATGACAAGTCCATTTTCTGTGCTGTGTCCATAAAGTTGGACTGTAGAGGACCGTTTTTCACTAACAGCAGAGAAAACTGCCTTCTCTGAATGGATCCTATAAATAATATTTAACATGAGATCCGTGAACATGTTTGTTTTCCTGTTGGTGTCCATTATGGGAAACTGACCAATTTGTAGTGTAGCGTGACATTTTTGGAGGCGACACACATATTTTCTTCCATTTCGAATTGTGTCTGAAACCACGCGATATAGCACACGCATGCATGGTGTGCAATAACATGCATACATGACTATGTCAGTATGAACAAGGTCTAAACCCAAAACTTGTTCCCAAGTGTCATGGCTGGTGTAAAGATGTACCTAACCCTGCCACAAACATGAACAGAAACTATATGAAGCATTGATACTGCCCAAAGAAGGAGGTAAAATAAAGGGGGCTCTGCCACGGGCATGAAGCAGATGCTGCCCAGCCCATCCATGCGCCTGTACTCTCGCTACCTGCTGTGCATGTGTGGGTGGTCTCTGGCTTTACATGCAATCCTCAGCGCTGATGTGTCACCCACTCCTGCTGCTACAGCCTGAAGTCACCCAGTGCTCCATGGGTATACAGTGTCCACCACCAAAGGACAATCAATAATACAATAACATTTCAATAGCGCTTTTCTCCCATAGGACTTAAAGCACTCACGCTCTCTCAGATTCAGTAATTGGTAGTAGGATGAAGTATTAGGTTTAAAGTAGCAGGCCAGGCTTAGTAGAGTTTCTGCCACAGGGGGTTACACTTTTATTTCCACAATCTGCATACATTAAAAACAAATACACTTACATTGTGGGTCCATCCCCTGATGACGGCATAGCGCCGAAACCTGTAGGGAAGGAGAGATTGGCTATCTCGATTTAACCACCTATATGTGATAAGGTGCACTTGATATTACTCAGTGCAGAAACCTTATAGGCAAATTTATGCAGTACGGGTCATTTGCATGGACCCACAATGTAAGTGTATTTGTATTTAATGTATGCAGATTGTGGAAATAAAAGTGTAACCCCCTGTGGCAGAAACTCTACTAAGCCTGGCCTATTGTTTGTCCTTTGGTGGTGGACACTGTATACCTATTGAGCACTGGGTGACTGCAGGCTGTAGCAGCAGGAGTGGGTGACAGCGCTAAGGATTGCACTGGGTGACTGCAGGCTGTAGCAGCAGGAGTGGGTGACACAGCGCTGAGGATTGCACTGGGTGACTGCAGGCTGTAGCAGCAGGAGTGGGTGACACAGCGCTGAGGATTGCACTGGGTGACTGCAGGCTGTAGCAACAGGAGTGGGTGACACAGCGCTGAGGATTGCACTGGGTGACTGCAGGCTGTAGCAGCAGGAGTGGGTGACACAGCGCTAAGGATTGCACTGGGTGACTGCAGGCTGTAGCAGCAGGAGTGGGTGACAGCGCTGAGGATTGCACTGGGTGACTGCAGGCTGTAGCAGCAGGAGTGGGTGACACAGCGCTAAGGATTGCACTGGGTGACTGCAGGCTGTAGCAGCAGGAGTGGGTGACAGCGCTGAGGATTGCACTGGGTGACTGCAGGCTGTAGCAGCAGGAGTGGGTGACACAGCGCTGAGGATTGCACTGGGTGACTGCAGGCTGTAGCAGCAGGAGTGGGTGACACATCAGCGCTGAGGATTGCATGTACACTTTCTACGGTTCGAATTTGTGGAGTGGCGTGAACCTCCGGCAGCTAATTTTTATTTTGTGTGGAGCGCTCGATAACCCTTTTGCAACATGGTCTCTGGCTTTATTACAGCCACTGTCACAAGCAGAGGTTAAAGTGGACCTGAACTTCAGACTTCCTCTCTGCACTAAAAGATAGAAACAGCATAATAACCTTAACATAAAAACATTTATTTGTTACAGCTGATACAATTCCTGCTTTAATGGAAGCAGACAAAGGGTTAACATCCTGTGTTTTCAAATTAGCTGCTCTGCTGAGGCAGCCAGCTGACGCAGCTGAGAGATTAAATTAGAACTTGTTATTGGTCACCGATGAGGGGGAATTAGACAGGCTAAACTCTAAACACATACAGGGTGCATTTCTCAATGTTTTCCTTCTGTCCTGTGAAATCGTTCACATTCACTTTAAACACATTTCTACTTCCAGAATAAAATAGGCTCCACTCAATAATGCATCACACGGTTTTTAAACTTTAAAAGATTTTTTTTTATTACTTAGAAATGCAGTTATATACATAGAACAATTCAAATTAAATTACTTTGTACAAATATTAAAATATTATCTTCAGCCCCACAGCAATGTCCAAGTTGACAGTCAGAGCAGAGGAAATAAAGCTGTGATTTATTTATAACATATCTTTCTGGCACCAGAAGGGTTCCCCAGCCCTGTACACAGGCATGCAGTGCCCATATACTGTACAACACAAGGTGACTGCCACACAGGCAATGGACACTAGGAAGACGGTATAGAGGATAGACTGCCATTGTAGTGGTTAACTACAGTCATTCTTCATGCAATGCCCAGGGCAGTAACCACAATGCTTAGATAGTGGGTATAAATCTGAACTTCCTGATATACGTTAGCGGGTCCTGTTGGAGCCCATATAGAACAAAGAAATAAACCACACACAAAAAAAAAAAGAAATGGAAAGACCCCACAAAGTAAAGTCAAGCCTTGGTTATAGTTGCAGAGGAGCCGGGTTATTGGTATTTACAAACTAGTGAATGATTGTGCAGCTCTTACAAATAATGCTGAGAAAATATTGCACTTCAGATTACAGAGAAGGAAATCTAGAGGCAAGTTGTACACAGTGGAAAAAGGCAATCTGATACCCAACAGCTGGGGGAGCTACAGCTGCAAGCATGCTCTGGTGATGTGTCTGACGGGGCATGCTGGGAATTTTAGCTCCCCGGCAGTTATTAAGTTTCAGGCTACACAATCCTAATGTAAAGAAAGGTGAATGTGGCACCATGTATACCAGCAGTGCTCAACTCCAGTCCTCAAATGCTTTAAACAATGTATTTTTACATTTCTAAAAACATTTAAAACGTTTGGGATGCGGTGGTGGACCAGCCAACCCAAAAACAGACCAAAGTACTGTCGATTAAAGTTTTAGACAATTTATTTGCATACTCCTAAGACAGTTGTCTTAGGAGTATGCAAATAAATTGCCTAAAACTTTAATCGACAGTACTGTGGTCTGTTTTTGGGTTGGCTGGTCCACCACCGCATCCCGAACGTTTTAAATGTTTTTAGTGATTTTTATCCTACTGGCGCCTCTGTACATCTCTACATATCAAGCTATCCATCCTTGGTGGAAGGGTGTTACACCCTCTTCTTCCCCTATCTCCAGAGAGCGACGTTTTAATCCTGAGTGGGGACAGGCTTGTTCTCCCCACCTGCCTTTCCAGTGGTTGCCTTGGAGGTAACCTGGGTCTGTAAGTATATTACTTACGTTTCATCTACTCTTACCCATCTTCCAGTACATACTACACTATATTGGGCTCTCTGTTTTCTTCTTCATATTTTTACATTTCCTTTGTAGACCCATAGTAAAATTAGCTAGCAATAATGGGCAGATTCGAACAAGAGACAAATCTCTCGCTAATCGAATCTCAGAGAAATTTGTCGGCTGCCCATACACCACAGGCTGATTTCCTACCAACTTCATACTGAAATCGTTCTGAAATTGGCCTTGTGACGCCGCAGCCACCCCCTACCTCCCCCCTAATGTGCCTCCCAGTGCACTATACATTATTTGTCCGTGGTTACTGCTTCTCCGCTGGCTCTGGGCGCAGTCCTTCGTCTATACACGCGCCCCACTTGGTTGCTGGAGTAACAGGGGGGTGTGTGACGTCACACACGCACCACACGTATGCCGGCAACCACGTGGGGCCCATGTTTGGACGAAGGACTGTGCTCGGAGCCAACGGAGGAAAAGCAGCAACCACGGACAAGTAATGTAAAGTGCACTGGGGGGCACATTACAAATTAGGGGGACATAGTCAGGTGTCCGTTGTGTTTGTCACTTGTCCCGATATCGCTCACAGTTACCACTGCACACCTGATTGAGTAAGTGGTTTCACAGTCGATCGGCTTGTACTTGGCGGCCCCAATTTTCATCCGATTCCAATTATAATGGAATCAGATGGTCGATCAGACGGGCAAGTCGCCTGATGTACGGCCACCTTAAGAACCCAGCACCTTCTTGCAGTTTTCTCTACAACACAACTCAAACAAAAAAGGTTAATCTGTGTCCCAACCTAAACATCCTACTCTGCTACAGAATGCTTCATTGACCTCCCGAGGGACAACCTTTTACAAAAGAGGCCATCAGTAGGTTGGAAACCATTTACTGTTCTGAGCAGCCTCCATGAAAACCACTACATAAACACCAGGTGATTATTAGTTGCCACCATTTAAAGAGACTATAAAGCTATAAAATATACACGGCATGTAGCGTGTTCTGACTTCCCGGGGTGGGTTTTGTGTTACTCAGCCTTCAAGACCCTCCGTGTAGCCACTTCTGGTATTGAGCCCCACCCCCTTATAAACGATTGCCATAGCACTGTCTGTATTGGAGATAATGAGTGCCAAAGAAGGAATGGTGACGCCGCTGGTGGAGGCTACAGATGAGGCAGCAGATGAGATGTGGCTATTTAAGTTACTAATTAATGCATTTGTTCCCTTGCTTTTTATTTAGTACACATTTAGGACTGGAGCTAAACACAACTGTTGTAAACCCCCGCTGCGAGTGAAGGCAGTCATTTTATATTAAATTCAACCTATTGGTGCATCAGAAAGTTGTCCATTCCTGTCTCTGCACTTCCCTTAGCTAAAGTGTCCTAAAATGGACCGACCTCACAAAATGGCTGCCTCCACTACGTATATATCTGACAGGCTCGCTTTAAAAAGTGCATCTTACTAGTGAACTGATATTTCTCTTAAGGCAGGGGACACACTTGTCTTTCAGTTTTCTGCACGCCACTTGTGTTTGTATGCAGAAAAACGCGCTCATTTTTCACAGCAGCTAATGTAATTGATAGGAAAAACTGACAAAATGTGCAGAACTATCCTGCAGGATGCCAGTTTTTTTTCCTGCGCACGCAAAACACATTAAGTATGAACTAGCCCATTGATTAACATTAGTTCTCAATTCTGTGCAGAAAACGCACACAAAAACAGTCAATTGTGTCCCCTGCCTCAGATGTAAATAATACGCTGTTGTGCGTTCAGACCTTAGAGCACCCTGTAAAGTGTTCAATTTATTTTATAAACAGGACAAGAAAATGCATAATGTACAGCTTTACCTACCAGCCAATAGCAAATGGTTTTCAGACTGAGGTTCTAATGCTCTAAAGCTGCAGGTTATGCAGGTTCCCTGTTGAAAAAATGATCTATGGAGGCAGGTGTGCTTTAAGCCTCACTGCAACAGTGACGTTTATGAACAACCCAAATAAAAAAAATAGAATTAAAAAAAAAGGCCCCAAAAGCATTCAGACTGCAACGCAAAAACATGTACACTCATATATACACACGCTCAAAAAAGCATGCACACATACATAAGATGATTATGTAGGTGTGCATGTGGCATTAGTCTCGTAGTAAATGAAATATACACACACTCTCCGATACACACTTTTAAGACTCCAATCTCCCTTCTCAGTTAGTCACTCCTTATACTCAGCCCTGCTGCCATCTCCTATGTCTTCTGCTCCCCTTTCCTGTGTAGCCTGATACACTCAGTGCTCATTCCATTGGGCCCCTGGTCAATTTATTGAACAGGATGGACCTTTAGGTCTTTCAAGCACAGATAATTAGGACAACTCTTGTACTGTGTTTCATACCTCCTAACTAACACTCATATCCAATTCCTGCCATCACCTCTGCACTTTGACCTTTCTGGGAAAGGGCATCCTCAGTAAGGCTACGGTGTTGGTGGCAGTAGATCATAAAATTACAACTTGGAACAAGGATGGGAGGATCCACTCCTCAGACATGGTGCATGCTGCCTTTAGCATTTCCCAGCTTCTAATTATAAAACTTTCTGCGCCAAGTGGTTAAAAAGAAAGAATTACGGAATATCAAATTGGGGGTGAATACAGCCGTTTAGTCCATTCACTAGTTACTATCCCACTTCCCAAGTATGTACCATCTCATTCATGCCAAACATTGTGGTCTGTGTTTACTGGGGATTTCGGATTTGACTACGTTTTAAAATGTTACTCAACATTAGATCGAGTCTGACCTGGGAGCAATGTTTTTATTAGATGCAATAAATGCCATCATCACATTGTACATCTAAAGTAAAACCAGTTTCCAATTTTGAAAATCTCTACCTCAGAAAACCATCCCACATAGCCTAAATTTAGAAATGGTACAATTTAGAAATCTTTTAAATGCTTGTATTTTGTTGGCATAGCGACAGTCAGATGACGGCCACTTCAGGAACGGAGGAGTGACAACATCTCTCAGGTTAGACCGGGCTCCTCACCTGCATTCTTTGCCTTACAGGAGGGGGGCACAATCCAGACTAACTGTAGTGGACCTGAGCCAGAGACAGGCTGGCCAAACAGGACTATGTGCGACAGCTGCCATCATGTAAAGGCGGATACTCTGACAAAATACAGGTCTTTAAAATATTTGATTAGATTACCTAATTGTTCCTGAAAGGTTTACCTTTACATATGATGGATCAATCTAAATGTTAAAGTGAACCTGTGTCCAAATAATGCCCACCCATTTCTCACATGGGAGCAGCTTTCTGAGAAAGGAAGAGGTGGTCAGGGGCCCATTTCTCATTGTATGAACAGTTGGCTACAGTTTGATTTAGAGCTCTGGATATCGGAAGCAAAACTTGAAGAAAATTCTATAATGTAAGCCAGCACCACAAGGTGTGCACTTGACACCATCCATCATGGTAGTACTGAAGGCTGCTCACTTGTTGCTCATAGGAATTCAGATTTAAGCCTCTGAAGAAAACTAATCATCGTTATTCAAACAAACCTGTAATAAGGCTCAACAGTAGGAAGTCTCTGGATGGTCCAGAGGATTCCCAGATGCTCTCTGAGCCCTCAGTTCCTGGACAGGATCCTCTTCACCTTCTGGCTGGGCTCCCAGCTGTGGTCTAGCATATCCAAACTGGGCTGAGTAAGGTCCATGCATGCTGAGTAGGACAAAGCCGCTTGTGCATGGTTTCTTTCCTCCATGCATGAGAGCTTCATACTGGACATACACAGACCTTACTTGCACAAACCCTCTTTGAATGCACTCATCCACTACAAACCTATCCTACTGGTGCAAATCAGATATAGAGGGACCCTGTGCTGGAACAGTGGGGCTGCAGGAGAATCCAGGAAACCTCAGGACCATTCAGAGGCTTCCTACTAGTAAAGTTTCTTTCCTTTTTTTTTTTTAATCGCTTCAGGTTCCAAATATAAAACTATTTCCAAAGGAAAACGTCAGCAAGGAGCAGCAACAATAGACTTCATCTGACTGTAATGCTAAAAGCAGATTGGTTGCTAAGCATTAATATACAACAATGACCAGTGGAAAACCTCCAATGTAAAACAGCAACCAGTCTGAGAAGTGGTCCAGCCTCGAGGGTGTCTGATAGTATCCTTGTTCAGGGATGCTTGAGAAGACAGTGAATATTGCACTGGACAATGCATTTTGTTGCCACCTGAATCAGATGACTTAACCTGAGACAAGGGTCTTCTCTTTAGTCATGTAAATATACCGCATGGACCCGACAGTGTCTTACAGAGATCCACAGTTATATCTGTATGTGCTGGAAAGTACAATGAAGGCATGGATATAGTATGTATGGGAGAAGTGCCAGATAATGTATGATCCAGCACATATCACAGGAGTATTCGCATATCTGTATATAGATTATAGCATAACACATACATAATTAATAGAGTTGTACACCTCTGCAAGCAAGGCTCAGACAGTCTGCTCCTGGGACTCTGCCCCGGGGAACAGGGTGTCTGGGCTTACTGGGTTGGCGGGGATGGGGGAGGCACATGTCAGCTCCAGCGTTCCTGACAGTACAGGAAGTGCAGAGCAGGAAGATTGCAGGGATCCCGCAGGGTTGAGTGAGGTGTCACAGGTCTTCAAGCTTCTTTCAGCAGAGGGATGTCTGGGAGGAGACAACAACAAGAAGACATTAGAAGAAATCATCATGTATTGTTTCCAACTTGCTATTGTGCTGGTTGATCTGAAGCTGTCCACACTTACACACTTCTTTTTGGTCATGGGTGGCACAGCCTGCAAAATATTTGTCCATGCTCTATTGCGACCACAATACTTCAATGCAGGCAGGTCCCACCATTCACGTTGTGAAATAATAAAGGACAATTAAAGTGAGAAGGATATGAAGGTTGCCGTATTTATTTCCTTTTAAACAATGCACATGTCCAACCTGTCCAGCTGCTCATTTGTCTCAAATACTTTAAGTCATAAAACCTGAAAAAGTTTGTGCAGATCTGAAGTTTCTGACTGATGCTGTAAATAAAGCATCAGTCCATCATTGCGAGTAGCTCCACTCACTGCCAGGGACTCCCGCGCCAACCAGCAGGTGCAATTACAAATGTCTACAGCGTGCCTGAGACCATTTCAGCCACTTCAACCAGGTGAGACCTTTCCTAATGGGCACTGCCCCCATACAGATAGAAACCAAAATGTGTAGTTTTTTTGTCATTCCTGCCAGGCAACTGGAATTGTTTCAAAGGAAACAAATACGGCAGCCCCCGTGTGTTTCTCACTTCAGGTGTCCTTAAAATGGACCCAAACCAAACTTTTTTATTCAAAATATTTAGTTGCACCACTCTGACACATACAAAGATAAATAAACACTCCTTCAAGCCTATGAGCATTTCAGTGCATGCTTTACACCCTTCTCTTTTCATAACTAGGGTTATACAGGTGGCAGCCATTAGCAATTCCTCCTTTGCTGGACACCATCTACTCCACCAGTTTGCCGGATTCTGTCCCGGCAATATGAAAGGAAGGGAGGGGTTCCTCCAATAAATGTAAAATATTGTATATTTGTCGTCATGCAGCTGAAAAAAGGCTGCGATTTATTATTATAATTTAGAAAATAGATTTTATTTCTGAAATCTTGTATTTGTAATTTGGGTCCACTTTAACTATTTGACGTTCCTGGACGTGAAACTCACATCCAGGAAGCCATGTGCGCTCCTGCGCGTTCCCGCGGCTGATCGCGCGTGTGCACGCGTGCTCCCGGCCCGCGGTTTGTTAGCCAGCGAATCAGTGTATCGGGCAACGGTGCCCGATCACTGATTCCTCTCCCCCGCAGAAAAAGCGACAGCTTCTCTCGGAAGCTACGCTTTTTCTGTTCCCCTACGTCGCTCTAAGCGTACGTGTTACGCTTAGAGTGACGTCACTGTAAACAAACTCATGGCCTGCCATCTTGTGGCCAAATAGTAAACTACAGCTAAATGTTAAATAAAAATAAAAATACACATATTTACAAAAAAAAATACAATTTAAATCCCACCCTCCAAAAAATACCCACATAAAATGTTTAATTAAAAAAAAAAAAAAATACATTACAATAAAAAAAAAAAAACACAAATTTATCTAAGGGTCTAAACACTTTAAATATCTATGTAAAGTTGAAATATTTCAATTTTTTTTATTATAAGCTTGTAAATAGTGATGAATGCAAAACGGAAAAAATGCACTTTTATTTCCAAATAAAATATTGTCACCATACATTATGATAGGGACATAATTTAAACGGTGTAATAACCGGGACAAATGGGCATATACAATACGTGAGTTTTAATCATGGAGTCATGTATTATTTTAAAACTATAATTGCCGAAAAGTGAGAAATAATGATTTTTTTCCGTTTTTTTCTTATTCTTCCTTTTAAAATGCATTTGCAGTAAAGTGGCTCTTAGCAAAATGTACCCCTCAAAGAAAGCCTAATTGGTGGCGGAAAAAACAAGATATAGATCAGTTCATTGTGATAAGTAGTAATAAAGTTATAGGCTAATGAATGGGAGGTGAACATAGCTCGGATGCATAAAGTGAAAAACGACTGAATGCGAACTGGTTAAAGAGACACTGAAGCGAGAAAAAAAAATGATATAATGAATTGGTTGTGTACTATGAATAATTACTAGAAGATTAGCAGAAAAGTAAATATTCTCATACTTTTATTTTCAGGTATATAGTGTTTTTTCTAACATTGCATCATTTTCTAATATGTGCAGATTACACAACACTAAGCTTTCAAAATGAGTCTATCAGAGCAGTCTGTGAAGTAATGACTTAACCTCTAGCAGATAAAAAGAAAACAGTTCACTTACAGTTGAGATAATAAAAGTCAGATAACAGCCCTCTCCACGACTAACTTAGTAGTAGAGATTAATGGCTTTTTTGCATAGAGATAACAACTGGAGTTTCTTAGCTCTTCCTGTACTGGAAACAATTAGACTGATGTATCTGATCTTAATGTTTTATTTCTTAGCTGTACTACACATACAAATCATAATATCATCATTTTTTTTTCGCTTCAGTGTCTCTTTAAAGGACATCCGAGGCGAAAAAAACAAACCTGAGATAACCAATTGTATCTATCCTCCTTCTAAAAATATTTTATATTTCAATCAACTTTTTAAGCTTTTACTGTTTCATGGCCTTTTCTCAATGACGCATTAATTGAAGTATGCCAGGGCTAAAATATATTAACTAGTGACCTTTTTTTTTATCTCTATCCTGCTCTTAGAAGCCATTTACTGCCTCAAAAGTGTTTTATGGCTGCAATTCCTCATCAGTGAGGGTAAAGGCCCATACACACGTCGGATTTTTCCCAGCGGATCGCTCAAAACCAGTCTTATCACCCGAACGACAGTCTGTACACACCCCCGATTTAGCGCACGGACGACTGAACGACGGGACGTTCAAACGACCTGTCGTTCGGAAAAATCCGACGTGTGTATGGGCCTTTACACTAGTGTCCGATTCTCGGACAGGAACTGCCACTTACATACCTGATTTTTAACTTTTTCAGGCAGAGAAAAAAAAAAGAACATAGCCTAGTTATTTGTGTGTGCTAGGCACTGTACATACACACGTCTATCTCAGCAGGTCACATGTCACCTCGTGAGTCCTTTAAGTCACACACAACCTAATGTAGTGGGAACAATGACATTTTCTCACTTCCCAAAACATCTAATTGCAGAAATAGTGCATGGCAAGAACAGCGGATGCTGCTCTAAAGATAACTTGTATGCATATGGACACCTTAAAGCAAAGCTATTACAAACCTGAGCGACAGAAACTTAAAGGGAACCTAAAGCAAGAAGGATATAGAGCAGGGGTCGGGAACCTATGGCTCGCGAGCCACATATGGCTCTTTTCATGTCTGCATATGGCTCTCTGGTTCGCTAAAGAATGGGTGACAGAGCAGCCAGGGAGACTGTGGTAAATTTTAAATTAGTGTTGTCCGGATCATTAACGATTCGGATCTTTGATCCGGATCTCTATTTTAAATCAGTGCACCGATGCCTCCTCCGTGCCCTCACATGACCGCCTCCCTGCACTACACCACCTCCCCTCAAATAGCCATGCTGTGAGCAGCCTTCTCCAGCCGCTGTGGCCAGCATATTGTAGCTCCGCCCCCATGGCGATGCTCAAAATTCATTGGTGGAGTGCCGGGACTGGCAGTGATGATGTCAGCTGAGCCTCCGCGGTGTTGAATTCTGAAGCTGCCTGGCCGTCTGGTTCATCACTCCTTGCTACTGCAATTTGTAAGTCCAGCGCTCTTACTCCTTCCTTCATTCCACGCCTGCACTGATTGCACTTTACCTATTTCAAGCTCCCTTTTTCTTTATCGCTGGATTGCTTGTACCCCTGTGCAGTCTCTTCTAATGCTGCACTATTAGCATGTTAAACCTCGCCAATCAATATCACCTGCCCACCCTGCACCTTAACCTACCTCTCCGCACCCTGACCTGCCTCTCCCATCCTAAACACCCCCCCCCCCCCCCCTAGCATTCTGCCCCCCCCCCCCCCCCGCCCCCCACCCTGCAACCTGACCTGCTGCTCCCATCCTGACCAGCCTCTCCCACCCTGCAACCTGACCTGCCCCCGCATACCCCCAATAAGTTTCTGAATTCTTTTTAATAATGTCCTTATGCAGTTGCTAACCGTTAGCAACTGCATAACAACATTATTAAAAAGAATTCAGACACTTAATGTTCTTTAAAAGTATTGGTTTTACATACAATGCACACATTTTCTTGTATTTAGTTTTAAACCTATTCTATGGCTCTTACGGAATTACATTTTAACCACTTCCCGACCGCCCACTACACAGGGGCGGCGGGGAAGTGGAGCCCTGCAGGACGGCCTCACCCACAGAGGCGGCGGTCCATTTAAGGGCATGGGCGGAGCGATCGCGTCATCCGTGACGCGATCCTCCGCCGGCGCCTGTCACCGTTCGCTCGCCGCAACATCCCGCCGGCTATACGGAAGCGCCGGCGGGATGTTAACCCCGCGATCGCCGCATACAAAGTGTATAATACACTTTGTAATGTTTACAAAGTGTATTATACATGCTGCCTCCTGCCCTGGTGGTCCCAGTGTCCGAGGGACCACCAGGGCAGGCTGCAGCCACCCTAGTCTGCACCCAAGCACACTGATTTCTCCCCCCCCTGCCCCAGATCGCCCACAGCACCCATCAGACCCCCCCCCTGCCCACCCCCCAGACCCCTGTTTGCACCCAATCACCCCCCTAATCACCCATCAATCACTCCCTGTCACTATCTGTCAACGCTATTTTTTTTTTATCCCCCCCCCCTGCTCCCTGCCCCCTCCTGATCACCCCCCACCCCTCAGATTCTCCCCAGACCCCCCCCCCCCAGACCACCCCCCCCTGTTTACTGTATGCATCTATCCCCCTGATCACCTGTCAATCACCTGTCAATCACCTGTCAATCACCCGTCAATCACCCATCAATCACCCGTCAATCACCCCCTGTCACTGCCACCCATCAATCAGCCCCTAACCTGCCCCTTGCGGGCAATCTGATCACCCCCCCACACCAATAGATCGCCCACAGATCCGACATCAGATCACCTCCCAAATCCATTGTTTACATCTATTCTCTCCTCTAAACACCCACTAATTACCCATCAATCACCCATCAATCACCCCCTATCACCACTTGTCACTTTTACCTATCAGATCAGACCCTAATCTGCCCCTTGCGGGCACCCAATCACCCGCCCACACGCTCAGATTGCCCTCTGACCCCCCCTTATCAATTCACCAGTGCATTAATTACATCTGTTCTTCCCTGTAATAACCCACTGATCACCTGTCAATCACCTGCCAATCACCTATCACCCATCAATCACCCCCTGTCACCCCCTGTCACTGCCACCCATCAATCAGCCCCTAACCTGCCCCTTGCGGGCAATCTGATCACCCACCCACACCATTAGATCGCCCGCAAACCCGCCGTCAGATTACCTCCCAAATGTATCGTTTACATCTGTTATCTTCTCTAAACACCCACTAATTACCCATCAATCACCCCCTATCACCACCTGTCACTGTTACCTATCAGATCAGACCCTAATCTGCCCCTTGCGGGCACCCAATCACCCGCCCACACGCTCAGATTGCCCTCAGACCCCCCCCCCCCTTATCAATTCGCCAGTGCATTAATTACATCTGTCCTTCCCTGTAATAACCCACTGATCACCTGTCAATCACCTGCCAATCACCTATCACCCATCAATCACCCCCTGTCACTGCCACCCAACAATCAGCCCCTAACCTGCCCCTTGCGGGCAATCTGATCACCCACCCACACCAATAGATCGCCCGCAGATCCGACATCAGATCACCACCCAAGCGCAGTGTTTCCATCTATTCTCTCCTCTAAACACCCACTAATTACCCATCAATCACTCCCTATCACCACCTGTCACTGTTACCTATCAGATCAGACCCTAATCTGCCCCTTGCGGGCACCCAATCGCCCGCCTACACGCTCAGATTGCCCTCAGACCCCCCCTTATCAATTCGCCAGTGCAATATTTACATCTGTTCTCCCCTGTAATAACCCACTGATTACCTGTCAATCACCTATCAATCACCCATCAATCACCCCCTGTCACTGCCACCCATCAATCACCCCCTGTCACTGCCACCCATCAATCACCCCCTGTCACTGCCACCCATCAATCAGCCCCTAACCTGCCCCTTGCGGGCAAACTGATCACCCACCCACACCAATAGATCGCCCGCAGATCCGACATCAGATCACCACCCAAGCGCAGTGTTTCCATCTATTCTCTACCCTAAACACCCACTAATTACCCATCAATCACCCCCTGTCACTGCTACCTATCAGATTAGACCCCTATCTGCCCCTAGGGCACTCAATCACCCGCCCACACCCTCAGAATGCCCTCAGACCCCAGCCCTGATCACCTCGCCAGTGCATTGCTTGCATCCATTCCCCCCTCTAATCACACCTTGAGACACCCATCAATCACCTCCTGTCACCCCCTAGCACACCTACCCATCAGATCAGGCCCCAATTTGCCCCGTGTGGGCTCCTGATCACTCGGCCAAACCCTCAGACCCCCTTCCGATCACCTCCCCAGTGCATGGATTGCATCTATTTTCCCCTCTAACCACCCCCTGAGACACCCATCAATCACCTCCTGTCACCCCCCTAGCACTCCTATCCATCAGATCAGGCCTAATACAACCTGTCATCTAAAAGGCCACCCTGCTTATGACCGGTTCCACAAAATTCGCCCCCTCATAGACCACCTGTCATCAAAATTTGCAGATGCTTATACCCCTGAACAGTCATTTTGAGACATTTGGTTTCCAGACTACTCACGGTTTTGGGCCTGTAAAATGCCAGGGCGGTATAGGAACCCCACAAGTGACCCCATTTTAGAAAAAAAAGACACCCCAAGGTATTATGTTAGGTGTATGACGAGTTCATAGAAGATTTAATTTTTTGTCAAAAGTTAGCGGAAATTAATTTTTATTGGTTTTTTTTCACAAAGTGTCATTTTTCACTAACTTGTGACAAAAAATAAAATCTTCTATGAACTCGCCATACACCTAACGGAATACCTTGGGGTGTCTTCTTTCTAAAATGGGGTCACTTGTGGGGTTCCTATACTGCCCTGGCATTTTAGGGGCCCTAAACCGCGAGGAGTAGTCTAGAAAACAAATGCTTCAAAATGACCTGTGAATAGGACGTTGGGCCCCTTAGCGCACCTAGGCTGCAAAAAAGTGTCACACATGTGGTACCGCCGTACTCAGGAAAAGTAGTATAATGTGTTTTGGGGTGTATTTTTACACATACCCATGCTGGGTGGGAGAAATTTCTATGTAAATGGACAATTGTGTGTAAAAAAATCAAACAATTGTCATTTACAGAGATATTTCTCCCACTTAGCATGGGTATGTGTAAAAATACACCCCAAAACGCATTATACTACTTCTCCTGAGTACAGCGGTACCACATGTGTGGCACTTTTTTACACCCTAAGTACGCTAAGGGGCCCAAAGTCCAATGAGTACCTTTAGGATTTCACAGGTCATTTTGCGACATTTGGTTTCAAGACTACTCCTCACGGTTTAGGGCCCCTAAAATGCCAGGGCAGTATAGGAACCCCACAAATGACCCCATTCTAGAAAGAAGACACCCAAAGGTATTCCGTACGGAGTATGGTGAGTTCATAGAAGATTTTATTTTTTGTCACAAGTTAGCGGAAAATGACACTTTGTGAAAAAAAACTATTAAAATCAATTTCCGCTAACTTGTGACAAAAAAATAAAAACTTCTATGAACTCACCATACTCCTAACGGAATACCTTGGGGTGTCTTCTTTCTAAAATGGGGTCATTAGTGGGGTTCCTATACTGCCCTGGCATTTTAGGGGCCCTAAACCGTGAGGAGTAGTCTTGAAACAAAAATGACCTGTGAAATCCTAAAGGTACTCATTGGACTTTGGGCCCCTTAGTGCAGTTAGGGTGCAAAAAAGTGCCACACATGTGGTATCGCCGTACTCGGGAGAAGTAGTACAATGTGTTTTGGGGTGTATTTTTACACATACCCATGCTGGGTGGGAGAAATACCTCTGTAAATGACAATCTTTTGATTTTTTTTACACACAATTGTCCATTTACAGAGGTATTTCTCCCACCCAGCATGGGTATGTGTAAAAATACACCCCAAAACACATTGTACTACTTCTCCCGAGTATGGCGATACCACATGTGTGGCACTTTTTTGCACCCTAACTGCGCTAAAGGGCCCAAAGTCCAATGAGTACCTTTAGGATTTCACAGGTCATTTTGCGACATTTGGTTTCAAGACTACTCCTCACGGTTTAGGGCCCCTAAAATGCCAGGGCAGTATAGGAA
Source organism: Hyperolius riggenbachi (assembly GCF_040937935.1). Lineage (NCBI taxonomy): Eukaryota > Metazoa > Chordata > Amphibia > Anura > Hyperoliidae > Hyperolius > Hyperolius riggenbachi. The sequence goes on from NC_090654.1 coordinate 195,537,233, forward strand.
CCCCACAAATGACCCCATTTTAGAAAGAAGACACCCCAAGGTATTCCGTTAGGAGTATGGTGAGTTCATAGAAGATTTTATTTTTTGTCAAAAGTTAGCGGAAATTGATTTTAATTGTGTTTTTTCACAAAGTGTCATTTTCCGCTAACTTGTGACAAAAAATAAAATCTTCTATGAACTCGCCATACTACTAACGGAATACCTTGGGGTGTCTTCTTTCTAAAATGGGGTCATTTGTGGGGTTCCTATACTGCCCTGGCATTTTAGGGGCCCTAAACCGTGAGGAGTAGTCTTGAAACGAAATTTCTCAAAATGACCTGTGAAATCCTAAAGGTACTCATTGGACTTTGGGCCCTTTAGCGCAGTTAGGGTGCAAAAAAGTGCCACACATGTGGTATCGCCGTACTCAGGAGAAGTAGTATAATGTGTTTTGTGGTGTATTTTTACACATACCCATGCTGAGTGGGAGAAATATCTCTGTAAATGGACAATTGTGTGTAAAAAAAATTAACAAATTGTCATTTACAGAGATATTTCTCCCACCCAGCATGGGTATGTGTAAAAATACACCCCAAAACACATTATACTACTTCTCCTGAGTACGGCAATACCACATGTGTGGCACTTTTTTGCAGCCTAACTGCGCTAAGGGGTCCAAAGTCCAATGAGCACCTTTAGGCTTTACAGGGGTGCTTACAATTTAGCACCCCCCAAAATGTCAGGACAGTAAACACACCCCACAAATGATCCCATTTTGGAAAGTAGACCCTTCAAGGTATTCAGAGAGGGGCATGGTGAGTCCGTGGCAGATTTCATTTTTTTTTGTCGCAAGTTAGAAGAAATGGAAACTTTTTTTTTTTTTTTTTTCCTCACAAAGTGTCATTTTCCGCTTACTTGTGACAAAAAATAATATCTTCTATGAACTCACTATGCCTCTCAGTGAATACTTTGGGATGTCTTCTTTCCAAAATGGGGTCATTTGGGGGGTATTTATACTATCCTGGAATTCTAGCCCCTCATGAAACATGACAGGGGGTCAGAAAAGTCAGAGATGCTTGAAAATGGGAAAATTCACTTTTGGCACCATAGTTTGTAAACGCTATAACTTTTACCCAAACCAATAAATATACACTGAATGGTTTTTTTTTTATCAAAAACATGTTTGTCCACATTTTTCGCGCTGCATGTATACAGAAATTTTACTTTATTTGAAAACTGTCAGCACAGAAAGTTAAAAAAATCATTTTTTTGCCAAAATTCATGTCTTTTTTGATGAATATAATAAAAAGTAAAAATCGCAGGAGCAATCAAATAGCATCAAAAGAAAGCTTTATTAGTGACAAGAAAAGGAGCCAAAATTCATTTAGGTGGTAGGTTGTATGAGCGAGCAATAAACCGTGAAAGCTGCAGTGGTCTGAATGGAAAAAAAGTGGCCGGTCCTTAAGGGGGGTAAAGCCCTAGGTCCTCAAGTGGTTAAAATATGTCATGTTTATGGCTCTCTCAACCAAAAAGGTTCCTGACCCCTGATATAGAGGCTGCCATATTTCTTTCCCTCTAAACCAGTGGTCCTCAAACTAAGGCCCGCGGAGGCTTTTTCACTGGCCCCCCAAACTCAAAATGCATAACTTGTAGATGAGGCCAGCTGCACCTTTAAATATCGGCGGCCCGCATATAGAACAGCAGTGCTGGCACCACCCATCCACATACTGTAGAAGCCAGCAAACAGTGATTCGCTGGCTTCCAATCCAATTCTGCATCAGGTGACACTGCTGTCCAACAGGACAGCAGGTTGTCACCTGGGTAGGACTGAACGATTTTAGAAAAAGATTGAATCGCACGATTTCTGTCAGAAATTGCGATTTCGATTAGATTCACGATTTTCTTCAAATCAAGCCAGCCTGCCACTTGTCCGGCTTATGATGTGAAGGTCCTGGAAATATTGAGCCGCCGGGACAGAGTGCGAGAGCCTGCGAGGTGGGCAGAGTCTGCTATTCCTAGCTCCGTGATTGACAGCTGTGCGGGTGGATTCTGCCGCCCGCCAAGCCAATGTTGGGAGATGTTGCGAGGAGTATGCCTCACGAGTGTGAGAGCCTGCGGGGTGGGCGGAGCCTGCTATTCGCAACACTCCGTGATTGACAGCCGTGCGGGCGGAGTCTGCCGCCCGTCCAGCTAATGTTGGGAGATGTTGGGAGGAGGAGTATGCCGCACGAGTGAGAGCGGGCGGGGAATGGGTGGAGTCTGCCGCCTGCTCCGCTGATTGACTGCACAGTCGGAGGAAGTTGGGGAAGAAAGTGAGCCGGCTCCAACCCGGAGAACAAGTGTAGGTAATGGCGCTGAGCCACCGCAAACTGCCGCTGCACAGAGCGGCAGAGGGGACTGCTGGACTGGCTTGCAGAGGGGGGTAAAAATCGTGGCTATGGCGATCACGGAATCGTCATTTCCGTGATCGCGATTTCTATCTAAAAATGATTTATCGTTCAGGCCTACACCTGGGTATGCTTCACTGTCTGGTGCAAAGACATTCTTCTGGCATTGCATGGCTGAATGGTTGCTGCTGAGAGTTCTCCTCTGGGCATGGTTGGGGGAATCAATACCTAGATTCAATGGAACGTTTTTCAACATTTTATGTATGTTCCGGCCCCCCAACAGTCTGAAGTATGTTGACCCGGCCCTTGACCGAAAAAGTTTGGGGACCTCTGCTCTAAACTGCATATTGTCTGGCTTTCCTGCTGACCCTCTGCCTTTAATACTTTTAGCCATAAACCCTGAACAAGAATGCAGATCAGGTGTTCTGACTGAAATCTGACTGGATTAGCTGCATGCTTGTTTCAGGTGTGCGATTCATACACTATTGCAGCCAAAGAGGATAACCAGGCCACTGGTATTGCTTAAAAGGAAATAAATATGGAAGCCTCGCTTTAGGTTCTCTTTAAAGGAATTCCGAGGTAAGTATATATATAAAAAAATAAATAAAAAAGCATATGATCGATTCACCTCTGAACTCCTTTAGAAGCACAAGTTCAGCCTCCATTTTTTTTTTGTAATACATATAACAGTAAATTTGCATTTCTTATTCTTCAGCTTCCTTTTCTGTGGAGAGGACGTGCATTTTTTTTCTAGAATAAAATCTGTGCACATTCCCCAAACCATGCCCCCCCCCCCCCCCCACACACACACACACACTATACATATACAAACACACACTATACATATACAAACACACACTATACATATATATATACATACATATATATATATATATATATATATATATATATATATATATATATATATATATATATATATATATATATATATATATATATATATATATATATATATATATATATATATATATATATATATATATATATATATATATATATATATATATATATATATACACATATATACACACACACACACACACACACGTCAGAAAGGCACTGGGCGAGATGGCAGATGGGATCTCCCTTTCGCCACAGACCTCAGCAGAGAGGGTAACTCTTTATGGCCAACACTGCAGCTACAGAAAAGTCTCATAACGAATGACAAGAAATCTGCTGAGCTGCACTTCTAACCAGAAAGAGTTTATCAACAGCATAGGTTGCACCAAATATGGAAAATGTCTGCGTATGGCATAGTGTTTACTCAGCTTGACTGACAATGAAACGGCACAATCACGTCAAAACGATCGACTGTTCACAAGTTATAAAAGCTGCTGGTTTAACCAGCTGTTTTTCACAATTTAGGCCAATGCAGCTTTAAGGCCTCTCTGCAGGGCCGTAGAATTCAGCACACAAGTGATCCCCCCCCCCCCCTTTTCTGCCCTCCAACAGAGCTTTCTGTTGATGGGCTGTGATCGCTGCTGAATTATATATATATATATATATATATATATATATATATATATATATATATATATATATATATATATATATATATATATATATATATATATATATATATATATATATATATATATATATATGTTTTATTTTTAATAGATATGGTTCTTTTTTATTATTTTTATTTCACTCCCTCCCCCCGCCAGCCAATCATAGCGATCGTTGTCATAGGCATCAGCCTATGAGAGCCGATCGCTCCTGTGCCTCCCAGGGGGACAGCAGTGTCACATGGCTGTCCCCAGTACAGCGCTGCTGTAGATCGCAGTGCTGTACAATGTAAATGGACACTTATTGCTGCTGGGAGATTGGTGACAGAGCGGAGCTCCGTCATTCTAGCGGGGATGCACGCGATCCCCTGCAATCTCCACCCCACTTCACGCCAATTGGAGTTGAGTGGTCCTGGGGTTGCCGCCGCGTCCACGACGATTGCCGTGGAGCGGTCGTTTAGTTAAGCCATTCATGCCTCCACAGGAACAACTCAAGGACAAACAGAAAGACTTGCACAGTGCGGTAGGAATAGGTTTTCTTTTTGCATTAACCACCCTGGCGTTCTATTAAGATCGCCAGGGCGGCTGCGGGAGGGTTTTTTTTTTAATAAAAAAAAAAAAACTATTTCATGCAGCCAACTGAAAGTTGGCTGCATGAAAGCCCACTAGAGGGCGCTCCGGAGGCGTTCTTCTGATCGCCTCCGGCGGCCTTCCGTGTTTCGCTTACCTCGTCGCCATGGCGACGAGCGGAGTGACGTCCTGACGTCAGCCGCCTCCGATCCAGCCCTTAGCGCTGGCTGGAACTTTTTGTTCCGGCTACGCTGGGCTCAGGCGGCTGGGGGGACCCTCTTTCGCTGCTGCACGCGGCGGCGATCAGGCAGCACACGCGGCTGGCAAATTGCCGGCTGCGTGTGCTGCTTTTTATCTGATGAAAATCGGCCCAGCAGGGCCTGAGCGGCAGCCTCCGGCGGTGATGGACGAGCTGAGCTCGTCCATACCGCCTGGCTGGTTAACGTATGCATTTGTAGGTCACTTCTGTAGCCTCTCTGGAATTACTACACACTTCCAGCTGAAGATAACAGACACTGATATTTGACCAGTCAGCAATTCAAACAATTTTAGGAACCAGTTATGTGGTATAACAACAGAGGCGCTAAGTAGAGTAAAATTAGTTAAAATTGTTAAAAAGGGGGAAGTGGGTGGACTCACCTCCCTTCTGAAAAAATGGCCAGACAACGGGCAGGTTACTTCAAGTTTAAAGTAACATTTATTATGAGCTCCAAAAGTGCAACGCGTTTCACGGGTAACAGTCCCGCTTCTTCAGGCAAACAATTTTTGGAGGGAGCAAAGTCGGGTCAAGAGCCAGATATAGCGCCTCTGTCACAGACAGACAGAGGCACTATATCTGGCTCTTGACCCGACTTTGCTCCCTCCAAAAATTGTTTGCCTGAAGAAGCGGGACTGTTACCCGTGAAACGCGTTGCACTTTTGGAGCTCATAATAAATGTTACTTTAAACTTGAAGTAACCTGCCCGTTGTCTGGCCATTTTTTCAGAAGGGAGGTGAGTCCACCCACTTCCCCCTTTTTAACAATTTTAACTAATTTTACTCTACTTGGCGCCTCTGTTATACCACATAACTGTTTAGTCCACCCTTGGTGGAGGGGTGTATCCCCATTTCCTTCTATCTACAGAGAGCGACTTCTTAACCCTGAGCGGGGTCAGGTTACAATTCTCCCCGCCTGCTTATCCAGTGGTTGCCTTGGAGGCGAACCGTCCTTGTGAGTATAACCATTGTGTGTGTTTGCATCAGACATCACCTCATTAACATACTACACCATATTGGGCTCTCGGTTCTCCCCCTTTCTTTCAAATTTTAGGAACCAATACATTTGCTGGCTGGTTTTCTCCTTTCTGGTACTTCAGCTTATTTAAAGGACAACTGTAGTGAGAGGGATATGGAGGCTGCCATATTTATTTCCCATTAAACAATACTAGTTGCCTGGCAGACCTGCTGATCTATTTGGCCCAGAAACGAGCATGCAGCTAATCTTATCAGATCGGACAATGTCAGAGTACCTGATCTACTTGCATGCTTGTTCAGGGTCTATGGCTAAAAGTATTAGCGGCAGAGGATCAGCAGGACAGCCAGGTAAATAGTATTGCTTAAAAGGAAAAAATATGGCAGCCTCCATATCACTCTTACTACAGCTGTCCTTTAAGGAATATAATTAAAGGGAACCAAGCACTTTTGTTTCCTGGTTTCTATTAGCTATAGGAGCTGCCACGTTTCCCCCTCCCCTTCTAGCTGCCCATTATTTACCTAGGGGGAGGTATGCAGATAGTATCTGTGGCTTCTGAAATTTTTTTAAGCATAGTATCCAATATCTGCTAAACTTTTAAATGTAAAAAGAGGTGAAACTGTTTAAGTTTTCTTATTAATGAGCCACATTGTTGGCATGCATATTAAATGAGCTATTGAAATGCCCGGTGTGCTAAAAATGGTACTTCGTTCACTTTAAGAAATAACTGTAAAATAAAAATAATTTGAACAAGGCATAAATAACCAGGCTTCTTCCCCCCAGCATATCTATTACTCTGCTCCATACACATCATTATAGCGTATAAGCTCACCGAGGCTTACCAATACGGAGACCGTGGTCTGAGTATTTAGAGCCACAGAGTTGGTACACAGTACAGAGGTGCTTACACTGCGATATATGTAAACTCTACCTTATGGTGGCCATTAACTATACAATTCTCTGGACAATCGATAATCCTATTCAGTCATAATACTGATCAGAAATGATCGTTCAGGCATACTAACCAAATGAAAGCTGCTATGCAATTCAATTAGATTGATGGAATTGATCTGAAAAACGGATCGATTCCACGAATCTGATCAAATTGCATAGCAGATTTCCTTCACGTTAGTGGGCCCGAACAATTGTTTCCTCAATTTATATTGTTAACATTATTAGTATTCTGATTTTTCACATCCAAACCCTAGTCATTTTTTCTAACACTGCTTTTAAATTACATTATTCTTCCAGTATATAAAATACTACGTAGTATACAATGCATTTTTCATTGTACTAAACCAGGTGTGTAAAACTCAAATACGAAGTGAGCTAAAATTGAACACTGGGACCTAGTCGCAGGCCAACCTCAATATCTACTGGTTACCTTCCTCCCTTATAAAGTTCCCAGGTGTCTAATGGCCTCCCTCCAACCCCTATACAGTTCCCTGGTGTCTAGTGGTCCTCCCACCCCTATACAGCTCCCTAGTGTTAAGTGTTTTCCCCCCACCTCCCCCATATGGCTTCCGTGTTGACTCTTATTCTTGATTAAATATATCAAGCCCGAGGACCCCCTGGAACCATCAGAAGTACCCCGTTGAGAACCTAGGATCTAGTAGTGCTTTACCTCCAATATAGCTTCCCTGTTGGTCTAGAGTGGGCCAAACATAATGCAAAGTGGGGAGACCACTTGAGGGCTCAATTTAATGGCTCTGAGGGCCAGATGTTGCCCGTAGGCCGGAGTTTAACATGTATGTACTAAACAGATCTTTTATGTGTAGTGCAGCCTGGCAGCTAGTCGCCAAAACATTGCACCACTGAGCGGATACAGTGTCTATTGCAGCTGAAGCAGTAGATATGGATTGTTTAATGCAGCAACATACGGTACCTCATAGAATTAACTCTTATGGAACAGGGCATGCTGTACCCCAATTGTTCCCCAATAGGTTTAGATTAACTTATTTCTTTAAAACTTACTGAACTTTGTTGTTATTCCCCTTGGATAGAACAAATAAGATTGTACATATTTTGAACTTTTGCAGAATGCTATACAGTAATTATATAAATACCACGTGCGATGAATTCTACCACACACACTTTCATATACATACGCAACTATCCTTCTATCCTTACCATCTGTATATTCCTCAGAGGAGAGCGACAGAAGACTCTGCACGTCACTACTTTCCGAGTCAGCTCCCTCCCTTCCTGGTGTCCTATGTGCTCCAGACACCCACTGGGAAGAAGTCTGATGGACCAGCACAGTCTCTGATCGCTGTGAGCTGCCAGCTGTGTACTGTGAAGTATTTGCCATGTCTTGGTCAGTGACAGGGCTACTCTCCACTGATTGTCCTTGGTTGCTGGAGCCAGATATCTCCTGCTGTATATCCTGTTCTTCTCCTGGGCCTTCTGATAACACGATCTGTACACGAGAGCTGGCAGATGGAATACAGTTTCCAGCGCTGCCATAAACAGCTTCTTCATAGGAAGGAAGGGCTACCTGCACCCCATCAACCATGATAGAAACTTGCTCCCCTGGAACATGCGTTTCCCGCCTGGAAGAGAGATCACATGATCAGACAACTCAGAAATCACATTTGTTTTATGTTCCTCTTCTCTACAAATCTTAGACGCTGTGTCTGCCAAATTCCTGTGCCTACACAGCCGAGAGCTCAAATTACACTTGTGTTTGCTTGAAGATGAGGGGGAGTTAGACAGGTTCTTCTCTCTAAATACACACACACACGGTCGTTTTTTCTGTGTTTTCCTTGCGACCTGTGCATTAGTTCAGGTCAGCTTTAAACTTCACTTTCAAAGTTTCTGGTGAGGAACCCAGACAAGGGCCACTTTCTGCACCACAGACTGGCATTGAATACCGTCTTCCCAGAAAATTGTGTGATGCTTCTCTAAAAAAAAAAATCAATCAGCATTTCCAATCTATGTATGATCTATCTATCTATCTATCTATCTATCTATCTATCTATCTATCTATCTATCTATCTATCATTGAATATTGAAAATGTTATAGTCTCAATAGAATTTCATTAGAATGAAGGTTTTTATTTAACCTGTAATGTACGGGTATGTAAAGTTAATGAAGAGTATTCTATCCACTGAATGCAATATTGGGCATGCTGAGTCCTGGAACTCCGGTCCTGCTGTACAGTTTGAGGCTATACAAATTAACGTAATGTCAACATGGAGAAGCAAAGGACCGTAAGTACTATGGCATAGCAGAGGGGTGATGATTGGTTGACTTAATTCCCTGCACTTAAAGTGGATCCGAGATGAACTTTTACTCATTGCATAATTGTGTTCCTTTCCTATTGTTTATAGGGCATTCCTCAAACCAAATACTTTTTTGTTTTTGTTTTAATACTCTAATTCCCTATAAACTACATAAGCCACGCCCACGGGTTTTCAGAGAGCCAAGGCACTTTCAGACAGTAGCAAGGGCTCATGGGAGCTCAGTCTAGGCAGGAGGAGGGGGAGGTATTACTAGCCAGACATTTCAGAGGCAGAGGGAGGAGGAGGGGGGATTAGGTTTCTTTGCTCAAGATGCAGATAAGCCTGCCTCTGTGTAATGTTTACCAACAACATGGCTGCTGTCATTGTATCACAGGAATAATCAATCATATTCTGTTAAAGCTGTTTGCAGTTAGATTTGCTGTCTAAACTTTAGATAAGATATATAGACAAGTTACTTGTTATACTTAGTTTTTCATCTCGGATCCGCTTTAAAGGATAACCGGTTGCACTAGCCAGAAATTAAAGGATAACTGAAGTGAAAGAGATATGGAGGCTGCCATATTTATTTACTTTTAAGGAATACCAGTTGCCTGGCTGTCCTGCCGATTTTCTGTCTCCAATATTTTTAGCCATATAGACTTCACATTATTCAGATCTGGCAAGATTAGTGGCATGCTTGTTCCTGGTATTATTCAGACACTACTGCAGCCGAATAGATCAGCAGGGCTGCCAGGAAACTGGTATTGTTTAAAAAAAATATGGATGCTTCCATATTCTTCTCACTTCAGTTGTCCCTTAAGCTGACAATATGCAGAGAAGGTGAGACAGTCAAACACTGCTGATAAACTTTTCAGTGGTACTGTGTGATTACGCTGGATATGCATAACAATAGAGTCCATGCAGCAACTAAACACATACCGTTGTGGGTGTAAACAGTGGTGGGCGCTAGGCACAGATATAATAGTGCGCTTCTGTTCACTTTTCAGCAACACAATGTTACAAATGGAAAAAGGCAGACAGAAGCTGGTTCGTATGATCAGGCCCTTAAGCAGGGAACACACATGTAGAGGTGCGTGCGTTTTGCCGCACAGGGCAAAAGGTGCACTACTGCCATTGGCCATTATAGTCAACAGTCCGCGTGGGAATCGTACACACATTTGCGTCCATGTTCTGTGTTCGCGTTTTCCCAGTAAATTTGTGAATTGGACAGCTTCGTATGTAGAATGTATTCTGCCACATAAAAAAATCCAAACTAAATAGGAAAAAACGTGTATGAGAAAATGCCAACCCCCAAAGACAGAAACCTGGGATTTGCGTGGAAAAGGTTATGTGTTCCCTGCCTACACCTGAGGCTGTGCCCAGCACCCCCCACTGTTTACGCCCGCATCGGTATGGGTGTAATTATTGTGGACATTGAAATTGTAATACACATCCAGCATAATCACACAGTACCATTAAAAGGTCGTCAGCAGTGCCGACTGTATGTTCTCCTTCTCTACAAATGAAAGTAAACCTGAGGAGAAAAAAAAAAAAAAAAAGCATGCACATATACTTCCCTCACTGATCTATATATAGGTTTTTCAGAACCTTCTAAGCTCCATACTGCATCTGGCTTCCCCTCAGTCTTGCCGCTGCATGCCTAGTTTGGGACTCCGGTGAGATTTTCAGGATGCATGCGCTGCTCATCCACGCGCCTGCACTGTAATCATTCCCGCAGTGCGTAGTAGCTGCAGCCGGGAGCCCCTTGGGCATGCACAGATTCTTTCCCTGGACACAGCTGCTGTGCACCACCTGCAGGAGCACTATATGCTGGGGACGAGGGAGCCCATACAGTGTACTCGGACTAGCTAGGTACAGGGCATACAGTGGCAAGATGTAGGGGAGACCGGAGGCAGTAAGAACCATGGAGGGGTTCAAAAGAGCCTAGGGATCAGCATGGTAAATACATATTTAAACCTTTTTATTTTTCACTTTGAAATAATACAGATACAGCTTGCATGAAACTTTTACCTGGTATAAGTAAATTATCTATACATATACACATTTTCCTATTTCTTTCACCCCAGTTGAGCAGAAGAAGCCACACTTTATAGAATGTCTTGTAGAGCACAAAGTGTTGTGTTAAAGAATTTTATTTTTTCTTTGAATAGCATGAAAGCAGGTTTACCTCATATTTTACATCGCTGTAAAGTGAAAGTTGGTTTATATGAGGATTTACCTCTCATCTATACAGTTTGGTTTTTCAGGTTTTACAGAAACTATAAATGACTATGATAAGAGAAAGAGCATCTGCCAAAAACACCTGCTCTTTCTGGAAGCTGCCTGGGGGAAGTGAACCTGTTGAGACGCTTGCACGATTATTTACATGAGCAATTACAAAAAGTACAGCAAATGTGAAGGTGAGGAAATTACACAAAAGAAACGTAACAAACCTGCTGTGGTGAAAGGACTTGATTTTTGGCTGCAGCAACACAAATAAGACGATTAGGAGTAAAATCAGGGCCACAGAACTGGCTGTTGAGGCAACAATGGAAAGTGTGGGAACCCCAAGGCTGGTGTTTTGGCTGGTGTCTATATCAGAAAAAGAAATTTTGCAATTGAACTTCATATAAATTTCTAGCAAAGTTATGAATGCAATTTAAACATACAGTGATAGAGCATAAAGCACAGACCACACAGTGGATGACGGTCACTTGTAAGCATAACAGCCTAAGTACACCTGCACACATCTGTGCATTTTTCAGCAATGCGACCCAGTCTTTAACGTTTATGTGTTGCTGAATAATGTAGACGTGGGCAAGTGTGCTCAGCAGGATGATCTAGGTATCCAGGACACCTGCAGCCCACCATTCTCTGCACCTATTGAACTCGCAACAGTCAAATAGGATTCCTGTGCGGCCATGGGCAAGATCATCAGGATTGGGCATGAGCAGAAGGATTGGGCGTGTGCGGACTTGCCTAATCCACATGAGCTCCTCCAGGGTAGTGCTCGCAGCCAGTAGAAACCCATTTGACTGATGCAAGTCAACAAGTATAGAGTAACCCCACGCAGGAAAAGTGACTGCAGGAGGATGCAGAAAGCCTCTGTACCATCCAGAGCTTTTCCACTACTGAGGTACATATCTAACATTTTTTTGCTATGTCATGTCAGAGCAACTTTACTGTTTAAAACCCTTTTATCAAACTTAAAGTGGACCTAAACTCTTGCAGAAGACAGAAGGAAAACGTAGAGAAATGTACCCTGAATGTATTTAGAGAGTTTAGCATTTCCCTCATTTGTGTATAATCACTAGTTGTAATTTGATCCTCCTCTGTGTCACATGACTGCCTATGGCAGATACGCCCATTTGAAAGCACAGGCTGTAAACAATGTGTCTGCTTCCATGAATAAAGAAGTAGAAACTGTGAAAATGTATTTTAGGATTTGTATGAGCTGTAACAAAGATATGTTTTTGTTTAAAGGTTATTATGCTGTTGTGCATCTTTTAGAGCAGAGAGAAGTTCTGAGTTCAGGTCCACTTTAAAGTCATAAGTACACAATTGATTTTTAGTCTTACTTTAATATAGTGGCATGTCATTCCTACGGTTTATACTAGAACTGGCTCCCAAACAGGCAGGAAAGGCCTAAGCCCACGCTGGTCTGAACTCGGCCGCGGAGTAAGTTAATGACCGCCATGGTAGAGCATTGGGTAGTCAGATCAGCGGTGGTACTGCAGCCGCACGACCCAGCATGTCTGATCTTTAGCAAAGCCAGAGCACCGGATGCGGCCATTCACACCACTCGTCATACCGCCACCTCCCTGCATAGCAACATACATCGTTAATGCTCTCTCCCAATTCTCCACTAGGGAGGGGTAAGGGAACACTGCAGAAACAGTAGGAACAGTTTTGAAGCACATTTTTTTTTAAGCAGGCAAAAGCAAACACTGTAGATAGTTTAATACCAGTATACTTATAAAATAACATAATGAGGTAATATTTCCGGATTATAAAATGGGCCTAAATGCACACCTACTGCATTTATTGATGAAGATGATATTTTAAGACACTTTACGCACACTAAAATAGATCCATAATGACAGATAGTAGAAAATATTACAGCTATTTATTTTTACCTTCATTCTAGTTTCAGCATCAGAAACATTTCTCAAATCTATACATTACTGTATATTGGTAAGTAACCCACACCTACAGTGAGATGCTTAGCCTAGGCTACAAAGTCATGCAGCATTCTGCCTCAGAGCACCCTGGAAGATCTGGTTATGTACCCGCTTACACCAGAGGTGTGTGTTGTGTGTGTGGGGGGGGGGGGGGGGGCGCGGGGGGGAGGTTATCAACAGTCCTACTGTCACACACATAACAAGAGAGCTGAAGGTGTCTATTATAGCCTCGTACACACTTCCCATTTGTGGGGCCCATAGGGATAGTCTCGATCCTTCGAGCGACAGTTTAATGTCAAGTGTTCGACCACTTGCCTAAAGGAAAGTGGTGTGTTGCTATGGAAGGGGAGAGGAAGGGACTATGGAAGGGGAGAGGAAGGGACTATGGAAGGGGAGAGGAAGGGACTATGGAAGGGGAGAGGAAGGGACTATGGAAGGGGAGAGGAAGGGACTATGGAAGGGGAGAGGAAGGGACTATGGATGGGCTGATTCACGATCGCGTGCCTTCCTTAGTTACACGTGTTGCTTACATAGTAACGCATGCTCCTTTAAATGCCTGTGACGTATCGTGGCTACATTAATTAACAAAGTAGCAGCCGACATGGAGCGCACTTTTCTATGGAAGCAACACGCATATCTAAGGAAGGCACACTACGCTGCACGACTGCACCTATCACGCCTCCCTGTATTTAGCTTGCATTGCTGTCATGTTATGAATCAGCCCGTGTGGCGCACAATGGAGCAGAATAAAGGTAGATAGTAGAGAGGTACACAATGCGCTCGGGGGGGGGGGGGGGGGGTTGGGCTCAGGTGACACTGTTGGGCACCTATGCTGTATAGACATGTCACTAGGCAAATTCCAAATGAGGATGAAAGGAGGGACGATGGTGGCGGAAATTATGGTCAACAATCAATCGCTTAAATATCCAGCATGCCTGATCATTGAGCGACCTCGGGAGACATCTGTACACATTAGATTCTCAGCTGAGATTACTTTGACTGCCAACCTCAGCCTAGAACAGTCTGGCGTGTGCACAAGGCTATAGGCATACTAAGGATACCCAGGAGGGGCAATGCTGCAGGCAGACAGTCCTATAAGGTCACAAGCACTTACCTTGGCTCTGTCTACAGCTAATTCCCATAGGTGGGCTCCAGGCACCATTCTTGCATGTGAGGAATTTGTAGTCTCCTTTAAGCATGTATCCTTCTGCGCAGAAATACTCTATGACGCTACCAGACGTGAAGGGCTTTTCACAGTGTGGAGGGTGACACATAAAGCCACCATTCTCTGGCTCCGGGGGTGGGGGACAAACTAAGGGGAAGAAAAGGACAGATTATTAGACCATTATTCACACAATGTTTTACAAAACAGGAAACCAAACTGACAGAAAGAAGACAGGAGTATCAGGGGCAGGGCCAGTACCAGCTCATGTGTTGTAGCTCAACCCCCTTGCAGGAGCGCATGCGTAATTTCAGTATCATGATTGTTTCAAGTACAGAGATGATGACCAATGAAATGCAATTCATCCAAATTGGAGCGCAGATTGAAACTGGACCAACTGAATGTAGCTGCTGATTGGTCCAATTTCAATCCATAAACTTACTGCAACCAACTTGGCACCAATTTGGGAGGAATTGCAGTTCATTGGTCATCTATGTGTGTGATTCGGACATTATCAAAGCCAGAAAGATTAGCAGGAAAACAAGACAACTGGCTTTTTTTATTTTTAATTAATTAAATATAGCAGCCTTCATGTCCTCACTACAGTCACTTTAAATACGACGTATTATGGGAGATGCTAGAGGGGTGTAAAGTGTAAATACTGATATGAGCCCCTCCCACACTCACTGATGCAGAAGAGGACTGTTTGTAGTGCTGCACAGAGGAACTTTTCACATAACTGCTTTGGGCACTGTGGTTACATTGTAGGTGCCCTTTAACCGTACAATTTTTCAACAATCGATGTGATTTTTACGATCGAATTGTATAGAAAATTTGCCATTTATAAAGGCAATCAATAAGGAACAATTCTTTGGTTGATTGCTAAATAGGATAAAATCGATCTGAAAGTTGGATTTTATGATCAAATTTTAAGAATCGTTCAATAAATGTGAACAATCGATAATTGCCTTACGATTAGTTACGATCATTAAAATTGCATCGAAAGATAGCATTTAGTGAAAAATTGTACCCTTAATGGGCACCCTTATGGCTTATCCACACCCTTCCCTCTCCATTTGGCAGAACATGCAGCACACCAAGAATGATCTGTCATTGCCTGCTAAAGGAGCCAAAATGATCACTAAAAAAAATGGTTTTAGCCAGCAGTACATTGACGGAGCAATAGATGTTTCTGTACATTGCCGGAGTAGCCACTTCCACATGTGCCGTCAAACTAAACAAACATTTAGTGCTAAAAATAAAACTAGAAAGAAACCTAGCAGTAATTGTGATTTGGGAAATGTGGATGATGGATGTATTCCCCAAAATAAAGACTACAGACCCTCCAGAAGAACAACTTGAGAACTCAGAGAATAAGCAAGGCCTCACAGTTGTGACCACAGACAGAATCTTGCTGTAGGAGGAATTTACCAGCAAGTAGGCTGAGCTAAGGAGGAAGTGTAACAAAACAGAAGCTAAGAGCAAGTCAAGGCAGGAAGATCGCTGCACAGCTTTCTCATGTCTTACACAGCAGATGGCCTGTTCCCTCAGGACCCCATATTTAGAGTTAGCTGTCCACGTGGCTTGAACAGCTGAGAACAGCCAGTGATCACTAGTAGAAGCTGCACAGAGCTTGTGAGGAGGACGTTTATGTGGTTGCAGCAGCTGAAGCAGAACATCAATAACTGCAGGAAACCACACACATGAAAACAAGCAGCTGAGGGGGGCAGGGAGTATGAAGGGAACACCAGAACACCACTTGTATACATCACACAGACCAGAAGGGGGAAGTGGTGGGAGGGGATATTTATGGTGCCAACTGTATGTATACCAGTAATAAGGCAATCTAATCACATGATTTACAGCACAATTGAAAAGTGTACTTTCCTCAAGTCAAATGACTACTATGTAAAATCCAGCTGTTTTCTGCAGTGTGTATATGGGTGGAAGGCAAATTAGTGGATCATATAATCCTTTTATTTTTACAAAGAATAGTGAGATGGACTGGGATACTTCTAGGTAGGAGCTGAAAATAAGTACATAACAAAAATGTACACAGGCTAGACAGTTAAAGACAAATTCAACATTTTATATACTACATTAAATATTTTTCCCCCTTTCCTTTTTTTTATATTATGTTAATCAGATTAACATGAAACATAACACATGAACGTTCCACATACACCACAACTGACCAGCACATGGCAGTGCAGAGTAACATTGAATACAGCTGCTAGACTAAACACAAATGACAGGGATACATCTATTGTCTTATGCTGGGAATACACCATATGTTTTTACCCCCGATAGATGGGTTCGATTGATAATTTCCCACATGTCCGATATTCCTTCCGATCGTTTTTCAGGCTCGATTTCCCCTAGAAATGAATGGAAAAGGATAAGAAAAACGAGTGGAAGATAAGAGAATCGAGCAGAAAAACCGATCGGGTGGAAAAACGTATTGTGCGTACCCAGCATTAAAGGTAGCTATACATCTGGTGATGATTGGTGGATTCAACCTCTGATCGGGGCTGGGCAGAGGCGAGAGAGGCTCCAGCCTCAGGGCGCAGTGTAGGAGGGCAGCACAACTCACTCAGCTATTATTCCCCTATTGTGTTTGAAGCAGAGAGAAATAAGAAAAGGGGATACATGGCAGTGACTGCAAGCCAGATAAGTAGAGATTAAAGTGCTGGGGGGGGGGGGGGGGGGGGGGGGAAATGTTAGTCCTGAGGCACCTCTTAAGGGACATACACACGTCGGATTTGCGCAAACAACCCGTCGTTTGGACGTCCAAACCTTTAGTCTAATAGCAATCAGTGTTTGATGGCTGGAGCGGTGCACTTGGTGTCTCAGCCTTGGGTGCTGGAGGACCTTGTCCCGTCTCTGCTTCTGATCAAATCTGATTAGAGAGAGATCTGTCAGCTGCCCACACACCGTAAGATTCCCAATTGATTTCAGCATGAAATCTTTCAGGGATCGGCAACATCCGCCATTGCCCCTCAGTGTATAAATGCACCCACCATGTGTGCATTTATATATTAAGTGTCCTGTGTCACCCTCCGCACGGTGCCCATCCTTCTTCGGAACCACACCCCCTCCCCCTGCTCTTTAATTGGTGGTCTTCCTACAGCCCCTGGCAGCCCATAAGTCCCTCGCCGGAGCTACGGTGTCCATGCATCCCCTCTGTTGCAGATGCCGACCTCGCCAGGTCTGCATCTACTGCGCCTGCACCCCGCTGGCGAGCGCACTCATGTAGCCTGGATCGCTCTGTGCAGTCGCAGAAGTACTGGTGAGGTCGGCATCTGCAAGGGAGGGGATCCGTGGACACTGGAGCTGCGGTGAGGGACTTATAGCCTTGCCAGGGACTGGAGGAAGCCCCAGGTAAGTAGATCTTTTTTTTTCCCTTGGCCACATCCTTTAAAACAAAACTCCACTGTTGTTGGGAAATATGCTATTCCAGCTTTCTACACCTATACATTTGGATTCATTTCTCTCTGCTTACCTTGTATAAACACATTAAAAAGGTTTGCGTTGCGTATGCAGCTTTAAAAAAAAAGTTCTCCAGGCATGGAAGTAGCACAAAAATTTCTTATTAGAAAACTCAGAAAAATTTGCAAACCGCATAACATACCTACACAGATGTAAATATTTCTAATTGTTTGGCAACTTGCCTTTTTTTTTTTCTAACTAAAATAAAAAACAAATACAGAAGAGTATGAGCTACCCCAGAAGTAGACTTGGGCCGTTGCAACGGCCAGCAGGAGACCGGGCCGTTGCAACGGCCAGCAGGAGACCGGGCCGCTGCAACGGCCAGCAGGAGACCGGGCCGCTGCAATGAGGCAGCCCTCCTTAAAAAAGGCAGTGTTGGTTTTGGCCGGGAAAAAATACTCCTGTTTAAATGTTGAAAATCGGCATCGCTGCTGATTGCAATATTCGGTGTGAAAAGAGCAGTAGCCTTAGCATATCATCATTTGGAGTAAAAGCGATCGATCGATCAAGTGGGAGGGAGGAAAGCAAAAATAAGATTTCATGTACACCTATTGGAACATGGTCCACAGAACTATGAACTACGTCCAACACTACTAGAAATAAACCTTGGTGGCAGCGATGTGAAAGATTTAAAACACACGGCTTGTTCTCCGTGTTTATCATTTGTAATTTATTAATCCGCATGTCTTATAATTAGAAAGTGAGCAGAAACAGTGAGCATATGCTCAAGCTAAAGGCATACACGGTTGTGTCCTAGTACAGCAAATGGAGCTCCACAAAGCAATGCCAAATGAGATCATCAGCTGGACTGACACCAAGTAGCACTACCTCACACTGCAACAGATTGGTGTGTGGGTGAAGATGTTCCTCCTGTAGCCATACTACTCACAGGATGCAGCATCCCATACATCACACACCTTTCCTACAGGGCTTTCTACAGGAAACACTGTAGTACCTAAAACATGTCTATTCTTGCATTATCAGTTATTGTATTTCCACAGCACAAATTTTCTTGTAACTGACTGAGGATCGCTGCTGATTTTCAATCAATTTTAGGAAAACAATGTCATATTTATATGTCCATGAAATAACATTTATCTAATCTGTTAAATTTTTCTTTTACAAAACATATATGGGATGTTTAACATTCCTTTTACAACAGCCCAGAGTAAGCAGATTGCTCATGGTGACCCAGAACCCCCAGAAGCCTGCGCAGTAGTACTGCACAAGCGCAGAACGCTCCCAACCATGCAAGCGCATCTGCCCGGGCTGCGCATTCCTGACGAAGCGTGACTCTGCCAGGCTTTGGGCGGTATTGTGGGGGACAGAAGCCACCCAGGGAGACGAGGGACTGAGCGGCCTCAAGGAAGCCCCAGGTAAGTAAGGTTCCTGAGATGTCTTTCATCTCAGGTACACCTTAAAAAGAAGACACACACCCAGAACCGCTGGTATAAAGTGTGTCTATATAGAATGTATAGGCTGTTCACCAGTGGTTCTGGGTGCGTTTAGGAGCATAAGGACAAAATTTGCATATCCACCAGTGATGTATCCTCCTCTACAACTCCAGACTGCGCACCAGAGCTATGAGGATTGCCGACGACCCCTCACAACCTGGCCACTGCTTCTTCAGTCGGCTACCATCAGGCTGCAGGTTTTGGGACATCTCCACCAGAACTTCAAGGCATAGGAATACTTCCCCCATGTGGTAAACCTCTTGAACTCAATCATTGCCCTCCCACCTCCAGCACCCACTCCCCTCACATTCTTCCACACTTAACCACTTAAAGACAAGCAGGCGTATTAAAACGTCCTGCTGGAGCCTGTTAACAGCTGCAGGACATTTTTCCGCGCGTGTGCACATGAGAACAGTGAAACAAAAAACACGAAAAAATACACCTTTATTTCCAAATAATATATTGTCTCCATACTTTGTACTAGGGACATAATTCAAGTCTTGTAATAGCCAGGACAAATAGGCAGATAAAATGTGTGGGTTTTATGTACAGTAGCAGTGTTTATATTAAAACTGTAGGGGATGAAATTGGAGAAAGTGTATGGTTTCATTTTTTCCCTTTAAAATGCATAGAAAATAAAGTAATTACTGAAAACAAATATCAACCCCAAAAAGCCTAATTGGTGGTGAAAAAAAACAAGATATTGATAATTTCATTGTGATTATTAGTGATTAAGCTATTGGCAAATGAAAGGGATGAGCGCTGAAAGCTGAAAATCGCTCTTGTCCATTAGGGGTGAAGTGGCTAGGTTTGTGGATGCTGAATCAATTAGACTGTGTAGCGGAAACACCGCTTTCGTACTGCATGTCTTGCGGTCAATGCTGTACTATTGAACTTTGCTGTACTTTGTGATTGTTGTACTATCTATATTTCTGTCTCCACTTAGAGCTTTGTAAGTGTCAAACCCAATTCTCAGCACTGCCCAGTCGTGCATGCTGAATAAAATGTTTTCTGATTCTGATTTCGGATTATGGAAAATATTTCTGGACCACTTAAAGTGGAATTACTGCAAATACCTTCCGTTGTAAGATGCCACATCTATATTGAGAGGATGACAAAGGAGCAGACGGACTAAAGGGGGCTGGAGGAAGCCCCAGGTAAGTATACATTGTTGTTTCAGATGTCTCAGGTCCACTTTAAGCAGGATCACAGGAGGGTCATACACTGAAGAGATTCCTAAAGAGCTCAGACTGTTCTGTTCAATAATTCAGTACACCTATATTACTGATACAACACTGATACGGCACCTCCAGTACGTTCACTGTAAAATGTCAATCTGTGCCTATGCTAGTAGTACTGATAGTAAAATAGCTGCAGTGTGTGCAGATGCCTGCTTGTTTTGTTGTAAACTATGTGTCTCAACTGCTTATCTCTGGACCGATATACTGTAATGCTCACTTCCATAGTCAGGAGCACTGTACCAATGAGACATTTCTACGTATAGTGCGAGTATTGTGCATTACTCATTACAGCCCGATGGAGTGCCAATTCACACATAAGCTAATCGCTAAAGCGCTAGTACTTTGTTACCCTATGGCAGTGTTCTCACTGCTGAGATTGGCGCCGAGCGTTTTGCGATTAGCGCCAATTGCAAAAGTGTTACCTGCAGCAGTTTTGCGGCGATACTGGAGCAATCGCGATCAGCCTTCATAGAAGCGCAAATCTCGATCGCTCAAAAAAGCGCGCATTTGTCCAGTGTTTTTTCTGTGTTATAAATCCTTAAGGAGCTCATACACTGGTCGATTTCAGCCATCAATCAATTCTATAGAATCGATCAATCAGAAATCGATTCTATCAAATTCCCCATTCGATCGAATTGCCGCCGCTTTCGATCAATTTCGATCGATTTGATCTAACTGACAGGATGGAAAATCTAGGTCGATCTGCTGCTGGCAGCAGATCGATGGCCCATAGAGTTGCATTGGATCTAATGGTCCAATAATGCATTTAGATCGATTTCCAATAGATTTCATTCTGAAATCTATTGGAAATCTGTTCCTAGTGAGCGGCACACATCAGATAGATTCCTGTCAGATTGGACTTGACAGGCATCTGACAGGAATCTGATGGTCGAATCTGCTGCAAATCTATAAGAGTATGGCCACCTTTACACTTTAATAATTCAATCACCTGAAATGTTTCACAAATGTTTTGAGTGTCCGTTTACTGTAC